>NW_027499665.1:0-100811 GCF_021521415.1 Bidens hawaiensis | reverse complement strand
TTTTCAAATTATCTTAAGATTTGTGAGTTTTGGCAAACGTCTCACAAATGCCTAAAGAAATTAAAGTTCAAATGAAGGAAGTTTGTTGTTTAAATAAAAACCAAATCTCGCAGATCATTCTACAATATTTGGTCAAAAGTAACAGATGCTAAGATCGAACGGGTTCAATAATCTCTGTTCCAAATCAGTAAAAACGTAAATTGTGTAAATTGTGTAACGAGTGTAGTATACAAAAGATGGTTAAAATGCTGCTCCATGAGGCACGGCAACAAATAAGGCTAACACGCCCTGTGATTTCAATTGAAGGAAGAAGCTATCTAATCCTAGATTCCTAAAGCTTCATAATTCATCATGAAGTTTCTACAACAAAAAATTAGATGTTCCATGGAGTGGACTCGATACATATTCAACAAATCAGTAGTAAAAATAATATTATTATAAGACATTTGAGATAAATATCCAACAGAGTCAAATAAAAAGAATGTTACAACTTACAAGAATCTTTGGCACTTCCACCACATTAGCAGCTACAAATAACTTATTCAAAGGGTGGGCACAACAGAAACAAATTCACATCCAGTTATATTTTAGCTGGTACAAACTTAAGCTAACTATTTACACGGCTGTAACCATGGTCCAGTTAGGTTAAAACACCTACCAAAAACCATCTTTTGCCATTTTCAGAAACTCACAAAGCGTGATGGTCGGGAGCTCGTTTTTACCCGCTTTCTTCTTCTTGATTTTGGTCATCTTCAACACCTTTGCACCTTTGGTTTCGTTCTCAGTTGTTGACACCAAATTGTAAAACTGTCAATAATAAAGAAAATTTAGGGAGTGTTCGCATGCACATTTGAGAAGTAGCCATGTGAGTTGTGGCATTAAGTAAGTTGAGAACATTCAAGACTAAAAGTGGTAGGACTGTAAACGAACCAAACATTCAGTGAACCATTTGGTGGGAAGTTTGTTTATGTTCATTTATTTAATAAATAACCGAACATGAACAAATTTTTGTGTTTATTTAGTTAAACGAAGAAACATGAGCACATGTCTTGTTCTTTCTTTTATGTCCATTCATCTACGCTAGTTTATGTTCGTTTGATTACGTTTATTTTTGTTTGTTGGCTTACGTTTGCTTAAGTTCGCCGGTTAATATATTCATTTATTTTTTTATCCTCACTACAATTTAGTCTAGGTTTAGCTAATTTTTTAGCCCAACGGACTGATGTTCACGTTTACTTTTAACTGATTATCGCACAGTTATGTCCGTTCACCTATGTTCGTTTGTTTACGCTCATGAACCATTTATTTATACTATTAACAAACAAACACGAACATTTATTAGCGAACAAACACGAGTAACAAGCCCCTGTTCGTTTAATTGTTTGTGTTCAACTGTTTGCTCGCTTAAAGTTAAACGAATGAACTCTAACTGATAATAATTTTAGTAAAAACTTTCAGAAAAAGATCTATATTTTACCTCACAAACACCATGAAGTAACAGCCTATGAAACGGATCTTGTGCATACATCACAAGAACCTCCTCATTAGCTGCCTCTGCCACAAAGGCACGTATGTTCACCTGAAAACAGTACACGTATCATATCATACACTATGATTGTAAAATATATATATGATTTGAATAATAATAAAAATAATATAGTTATTTCATTGTAAAATACCTCAAAACCATTAACGAGTTCTGGAAGAAAACTCCGGCGAAACGCCTCTCGAGTCCTGCAGTCAACCCTATGCCATGCGGTCAACGCAGCTATCTTATCAGCATCCACATTGCTTTTCTTCTTTGATGATAAACCTTTAAGTGCCTCTAGTGCACCAGCCTACATAGGAAAATATTAAAAGATGAAGCATTAAATACAGATATAACGAAACATAACGTGTCGGGTCTTTGTTCATTTTATTTATAAATAACGAAACCGTACCTCTTTATCCATGTCTATGTTCCTGAATTTGTCCCACTCTCCCGCATTTGTCATGCTAAAGGCTGACGGTTGGGCCTCATCACCTGTAAAGTGAACCATAAATGAATATCATATTGCCAGGTAAGCAAATAAAGAGCATAACATGGAGGTTAAATGGTTAATATTAAATAAAAATGTATTTAACTTTACTATACATATCCAATTATACATATATTAAAGTGTTTTACCAAAAGGTGGTGGAGCAAACAACCCTCTGATTTCATCTCCAGTCAAACGAGGTACAAGTTCCAGCAATATACGATCATTTATCCATCTACGTGCCCGTCTGTTGCTAACCTGAAAATCATAGTTTTATGAAACTCAAGTTATGTAAAAATTACACACAACGTAAATCACGACTAAAAATTAACTAAATATGGCGGAAACCTTCAAATGGTTAATATTTTATGAAATTCGAGTAATGTAAGAAAGGATATGAGTGAAGAGTTAAGAGCATGTCATATCACATATGTGCAAAGTATCTATCTATGAAGCAACAATTTACTATACCGAAACAAGATCAACAACATCAAACTTCTATATCAGGTGCAGAAACAATCAATAACTAGTCAACAAGATGATAGATTTGCAATCAGATTAGAAATTAAAACAGTTTAAATTCATGTTATCAGTACATACAGGTTTGTTTATTAGGTCAAGATATCAATTCAATCAAAACATACGCATAATCAACACAAATCACATCTTTATTAATCCTGAAAAATATATAATAAAGATCTGTAAAAATCGAAATTACTCTGTCGTTCAAGCTCTCGAGGTATTCGATTTTCTTCTCGAGCGCCAATCCTCGTGATTTAGCATCGCCTGCAAACGAATCGTTTAATTGAACAATTAACGATAAAATTATTTAGGGGAAATTGTATATATACCTTTGGTATGATCAAAGAAATGATCGTGTTCGGCCTGCACAACAACATCAGGAGTCGCCATGATTGAGAATTGATTGAATTGTGCAAGCTGAATGTGAGCCCTAGAAACGACCAGAATATGCTGTGATGCGATGCAGTCGTATGCGGGATGCTTCTTGTGTGTCTATGTATTTCGGGACTCGCCGATTTCGGTCCTCCAATTATGAAAAAAATTGCAAGTTTTACAACACTGTTAAGTAAATAAGCAGGAACTAGGAACTGATTATTATCAACTTCTTTTTTCTCAGCTTATTTTCACCATATTGTTTTTTTCTCTTAACTCGTAAAAGTTTCTGAATCCGTCACTAGACTTATCGGTGTACTTAACTCAATCTTTTATGTTTGTAAATGGCAACGCAATTTAAATAATCTTCTTTTTTCTAGTTTGGAAAAAATATGGTATCGAATATGTATAACACTTGACGGATCCGGGATGGTCTGACCAGACCTGGTGTGCCACCTGTAGTTTATCCATAGTGTTTAAAGATATGTACTTTTTTAATATTCCTTCGGAATAAAACAATGACGGGAATTTATTTCAACAGTTATCAGAGTTGAAATTTCAAAAAGTGTCAGTTATTGATTTGTTTTACATTTAAATCCTTTTAATTAATTAATAGCACTGAGAAAAATAAGTATGAATACAGCTATAAGCAATTAAGCATGACCTTGTTCAATCTAACCCATTTTGACATCCTTACTTGTTTTCACCATACCAATTTTTTCCTTGACTTAAAAAAGTTATGAATCTTTCATCGGACTCATTAGTATAAGTAACTCAGAATTTATGTATGAAAATGACTACTTTTGTAAAATATCATTTTTGGTCTATTGATGATAGGGTCACAGACTCATAGGGTAAAACTTGAATATATGCATAGATCTCTGCCTTGGTTAGAGAGAAGTTTTAAATGGTGATCAAATTTGATTTTAGATAAAATTAGACAATGAAAAATTAACATACCATTAATTCGAGATCAAAGAGGTGATCTCTGCGACTCTGCCTTGGTTAGAGAGAAGTTTTAAATGGTGATCTAATTTTTATAAGGCTTGCTATTTAACAATTAACATCCACACAAATCACTTTACGTCGTTGTTTTATTGTGATAGCAGCTCTCTATCCCTTATCTATTTTGCAAGTACTGTTTGAGTTGCTATTGAAAAAAAAAGCACGAGTTCAAACCTCTTGGTTCATATACAATATTAAATGTAATGTTATCCCCAAAAAACCTACTTAAGTGTTTTAAATAATTAAATATAACACACGTTTTTTATTAACATTTACTTTAGTGTTTTTAACATCATGATAACACAAGTTTTTTTATTAACATAAAAAAGAAACAAGAAGATATAAAACTTATACAACATAAAAATAAGTTTTGCTAAAAAATTTTGGGTGATGCTAAACGTACCTTATTTTATACCATTTTTACTGAATGCACATTCCCTTGAACTTATTAGATCAATTACTATTAGCTTTTAACATTATTTATACTAGCATAAATGCCCGCGCGTTGCTGCGGGTATGCGCAAATTATCCCCTCGTATTGTTTTGTAGTGTTTGGTGTGGTGTGTAATGGTTTATCAGTGTGAGCGTGTTGCCGCATTTGCATATGGTTTGTTGGATGTTGTTTTTTTGTGTGGAAGTGCTTACTAAATATTGAAATATGCATATATATTTGATACAATGTGTTTTATGAAATTTGGTAATAAAGTATGTTTATGGGTTTTGTGATTTTTAATCGATATAAAAGATTGAATTTGTGTTAATTGGAGAGTAGTTAGAGTTGGCATTTAATCAAGAGATGAAATAAATGTTCAAGATAAAGCTACAAAGTTGTCAGTCGAATGTTATAGAAGAATAACGATAATAACCATTACACCGATGTGATGTAGTGTAACATTCTATGACAATATCTTTGAATCGTAACGTTATGGAAGGTTGGTGATATAAATTTGCCTTTCTTTCATAATATTTTTCATTTTGTTATCCCTCGAATGTTATAGTAGAATAACGATAATAATATGCTATCTGGATTTGAGGGGTAAATGTAATGAGAAGGCAGGTGATATCATTGTGAGGGACATTAACGGGTTTTGTTTTCTATATTATTAGACATTCTATTATTGTAAGAAGGTGATTACATTGTAGAGTTTTCTTCATCCCATATTAGGTAGAAAAATGTTTCAACAGTTAGCTGTTAAGAAAATATAAGCAATTATTATACCGTCTATTACAATTGTAATGCCGAATTAGATACTAAATATTAATAATTCCTAAGTATCTCAAAAGAGGATCACTTGCTCTCGTAATATTTGCAGGCCCGGATGACGGTGTATAGATTGGTTGCCCACCATGCATCATCCTAATAGTTGTCATTAGTTGTGCAGGCTGGTATAATGGTTACGGGTGCGGGTGGTGCGTCAATACATGCAACATGGTTGTAAAAATCGCGCCTACGCGCCGAGTACTCAATGAGTAATCCCCGCCTAGGCCGAGTTATCGGTGAGCCATCCCCGAGTACTCTCTGACTAAGGCCGAGTACTCACCGACTAAGGCCAAGTACTCCCAACTCCCCAGTCGACCGCCTAGGGTTCGCCTAGCGACTTTAGCAACCATGACATGCAATGTTATTGCCTTCTTCTTTAGTTGGGTTGCTGGTGGGTGTGGATGTTGCTGAGAACTAACAATGTTATCTTTGTTAATAAAAACAAAGTGTACAATTTGTAGTTAAATCATATCAATAGTGAAATATGTTGTGGGTGTCCATGTTTGGTCCTTTCGGACGTTTTCTTATTGAATTCTTTGTTGGAGGAGAACCCGTGTTTGTGTTACTTGTGATGTATGAGTTTTCCTTTTCTCATAGTTTTTTTATAGTGCGGGTTTTGTTTCTTCATTGGCACCTTGTCAAATATGTGAATAGATGAAGGTATCTAGCTAGTGGAGCTTTGTACTAACCATTTTTTAAGAGCTTGGTTTCTTCATCTGTTCCTTGAACCCGGACCGGCAACATCGTTTTTATGAAACGTTGTGATGTGGTTTTAGTAATGTGATATATAGAAGTAAGTCGTAATCGAAGAGAATTTTGCGCTTGTTTAATGACCAATATTATGGTTATGGACAAATTCATTAGTTTGGTAGGCGTTTAGGAATCCATTAACATTGAAAATTGTCAGCCAATAGTTGTTGAAGAGAAGTTTGGTTTGTAATTTTAAGGGCAAACGAATTAACTGGTTTGTAGAGCATGATTATATTGAGTACCATGTAAATTTATTATTTATTGAATAAAGCATAGGGTCGTTAAGAAAGCAATAGGGACATAATGGGCTCTTTTTTGTTTTGTCAGCTAGGATATATATATATATATATATATATATATATATATATATATATTTAATTAATGCACGATAGCAAGAATCAGGATGGTTTAGTAACCGTGTACAAGAAAGTTAAGTTTTCACAAAAATATTTTGAAGAGGATAATAACAACCATTTATATACTTTACGTTGATATTAGGGCTCGCCCCCTTCATTTTTACATGAAGAACAAATGAAACTCATTCATCCTTAACTTTTAAAAGTCAAATAGCCAAATATTCAATAAAAGTATGCCCAACAAAGTGCAACTCCTACGCATATTCTTGAAATACACTCTGTTGCATAATGAGGCTTCACAAAGTCTTTAACTTCCACGTCAACATATATTGGTCTTTAAACAACAAAAGTTTGTTGATCCAAAATAATCCATGGTCTCAAGATTATCCTATAGGTAGTCTTAACCAAGTTCAAAAGATCCTTCATGAAAGCTTCAACAAAATTCAATTTCATGTTAAAAAGTTTTGGAGCATGCAAAAACATAAATATTGTATTCATTAACATGTCACAATTCCACCTATAATAATAATAATAATTATTATTATTATAATAATAACATTAAACTTACATTATTTAGAAATATCTTCCACACAAGCTTTCAACCATAATAAAAAAGGCCACAATTTTGTATTATAAAACATGTGAACCGTAAGATAAGTGACCAACATAAAAAAAAAACTTACATTCCCTTTGTATCATTTTTTAACCTTCCCCGACTGGCATGTCATTTAGCAATGGCAACGGATTTTGGAACATGCACCTAAATAAAGTTAAGAGGTTGATCAACACAAGTAGAAATAATTGTAGGCGTAATTAGGTTGTGGTAATTAGGTTGTGCCGGTGCTGCTGTCGGAGAGGAGTTGTGGGTTGTATCAATACAACATAACTGATTCTAAGGTTTGTGAAATTGATTTATAGAAATGATTTGTTTGGTGATATTTATAGACTCTAAAGAATGGAAGGTTTCACTCCATCCCTTCGGATTGAAACGGAATAGGATGAATGGTAACAATTAATTTAACCTCTTAAAAATGCAGAGTTAATATTGAAATTATTATTAAAGATTAAATGTTATGACCCATGACTATCCTCACTTGAATGAATGATAAATGTCAGTTATATTGAAAATTATTATTATATTAATATAAAGATTAAATGACATGACCCATCAACATCCTCACTTGAATAATGATAAATGCTAAAGGAGTATAAAGTAATTTAACA
This sequence comes from Bidens hawaiensis, assembly GCF_021521415.1. Classification (NCBI taxonomy): domain Eukaryota; kingdom Viridiplantae; phylum Streptophyta; class Magnoliopsida; order Asterales; family Asteraceae; genus Bidens; species Bidens hawaiensis. The sequence goes on along the minus strand of NW_027499665.1, from coordinate 93,303 downwards.
AAACGTGATGCTTTAACAATGAATTCATGTCTTGATAAATTACTTTTTTTGCCCAATTGTGAAAAGTCAATTATGTCCTTGTCCCTGAATTGTGAAATTACGTAGATTGCCCATCCGTCATGCTTAATAATTTAATATAGATACATAATAGTTCATACAATATTTTTTTTCACTTAATAATCTCTATTAAATATATCAAATAAAAAACTATTAAGTTATTACTATTAATTTATATTTTTAGTATTAATATTGGAAATATTTATAATAACTTTTTCTATGTTTAAATAGTACCATATATATATATATTGTTTTATAAATATAATAATACATCAATAATGATAACAATAAACACAAAAAAGTAAGACAGAAAAACTTTACAATTTTTTATTTAATATGTTAAAAAGAAACCATAAAATACAAAAAAAATGTTATATGAAAGTAAAGATGTAAATAAAATTCTTTGTGGTAATGAAATTTAAGAGGAGTTAAAAAAACAAAATAAAACGTTTTATAGTTTTTAATTTAATTTTTTCAATGGACTCCATAAAATGTTATATGAGAGTATTATGTCAAATACAATTCTTAAAGAAAATGAAAGTTCAGATGATGGGATATGACACGTAGAGAAGGAGTACGTTTAGCTTAACCCAAATTTTTACATAACAAAATTTTATAAACTTAAATTCCAACTTTAGATTTTTGGAAAGAAAGAAAAGAAAGTAAAATAAATAAATAAATCAACAATTACATTTAGTATCAAAAATTATAATTTTAATAGCAAACTTAGCACAATTAGCAGCTACCAAAGTTCCAAAGCTGCTACCAACCTTTAGTTTTACTACCAAACTTTAAAGTCAATACTGACCTTTAGTTTAGTACAAAACTATCAAGTCATTGGCGACTTATAGTTTACTACCGAACTACAGTAACTTAAAAAAAAAACTAACCAACATTTTGCCATTCACACTGGTCTTATGTGTTTCTAGTATTGGCCAGCTCTTAACCCCACCTCGTTGCTACTTGCTACCCCTAACCCGTAATTGATTTAGGAATAAAAGTTAACATGTTTTAAGCATTAATATTGGAAACCGGCATAGTGAATTTGGGTTAGGTGAGACGTGCATAAAAACCCATTAGATTACCATATATGCAAAAATGGGTCTAAAATTTCGAGGAGCAACATGATAGTGACACATCAACAAAATGTTGTAGTCTTTTATTAAGAGTATAGATAATAAATATAATTATAGAGTATAAATCTAATTAAAATAATTAAATAAGGAAACTAGTAGAATATCGGGTGTGATACCAAAAAAATAAAAAAAAGAAGGTTCGTCATCGTAATGAGATGATCGGGTGATTAGTGACTCGTTAATGATCCAAACAGTTAATAAAAAGTTGACAAACTTTAATATAAAATATTAATGTTAATGATTTTAGTTCCAACTAATAAATCTCGGAGGGCCCAAGTCCCAAGCTTATAAATACATCGTTTCATATTCTTTCTTATCAAACAAAACATTATAAATCTATCTTCACATCTCATCTCTCGTAGGGTTTGATTCTCAACAGAATTACGCGATCAAAGGTAACCAACCAAACACTCGTACCTTTCTTTATGCTTTCTGCATTATATAAATAATAATAATAATAATAATAATATTCCCACTTCTTTTTTATCATCTTGTAACAACTTTCCCTCAAGAATCTTACACTTATCTCATTCAGATATATATTTTGTATGTTCATAGTTTATTGGTCTAGCTTTATTTTGATAGTTGCTTTGCATGCTTAATGGATAAACCATTCAACTGTGATCATTATTGATTTTCAGGATATTTGGTGCTCTTGAAAGATGGGATTCAATTCAGTTTTTAAAGTTTAACAGGAGCTTTTTCCACAGGTACTATCACTAATATTTGAAACTATATATTACTAATATTATTATAATTTAATAGTAATTGCTTAGTATCTTTGTTGGAATTTTCCAAACAAATCTAGATCTTTTCAAGAATTAATTAGTGTTATATATAATAACTTTTATTAGTGTTTAGTGTTTATAATTTATCCATTATCCAGATGTAGCTCGGTTTGTGTTATATATAATTGCTTTTATTAGTGTTTAGTGTTTATACAACTTACCTTTTCATGCATGACTGTTTCAGCTGCAATAAGATTGTTTATCATATTGGGATACTTCAAACATGAATAATGATATGTAACCAGTGGTATAAATGTGTGTTTTGACTTTTATTTAGCTAATTAATTTATATTAATTTTTCTTAGTTTTTAATTAAAATTATGTATATAACATAGTATGTATTATTTAGTAGTTTTTATAATAATTTTATATATAATAATAAATATCATACAAATATTTATTATATGAAGCTTGTGTTCGTTTATTAAACAAGCTTATTTTGAGGCTCGGGCTTGCTTATGCTCAGCTCAGTTCGAGTTTTAAGGCTTAAGAAGGAGGTCACGGGCGGCCTATATGTAATGTACTACTTTACGTGCAGCATGATTCTCGTTTCCTGAAAGCCGTTGCTTTAGAGTACCATGATGCTGATTTAGCTGCGGAAGCAGTACTTCTTGTTGAGACCATGCCTGTTAACCATGAACAACCACTTACAGTTGGTTCTTCAAGTAATAGCCAGAGTTCACTTGGTTTCGTTGATGGTAATAGTTTTGTTACACTTTATTTGTAGAAGTCTTTATTTTGATAGCTATTGCGTTTGGTATGCCTTTTTGATTTGATGGCTTTAGGTAATGTCAAAACCGGTAAAGTTGTGACAACAACGGATCATGTAGTTGTTAATCCATTTATTCCTAAACATTCAAGTGAAGATGATGCTTCAAACGTTGATGGACGCGTACTTGGTGCAACGGAAGGTAGCCTTGTCGCATATACTTTACTTTTGTTTATGTGATTTAGAATTCTTTGGCTTTGCTTTGTGAAACCATTTTTCTTATGGCAAGTTGGATCCTTTGGCGTAGTAAAAAGCAAAAACATCGCAGCAGATTCAATCATTCATTATGGCATAGTAGTTTGGATTTGCAGCACCAGAAACTCTACGGATTACAAAATAATATTCTAAAAGTATTAAAGTGATGCATATTTTTCTTAAGCAAACAACATCTCTTGTAATGCATTTTATCCGTTTAATATCACATGATCATTATGTTATTTAGTTTTTATTGGTATTGACACTTTATGCTTTCTTGTTATAACCTGGCCTATCTATTTTGTAACTTTAGATGCTAGAAAGAGTAAAACTGAAGCTAACTATGATGGTTTACCTCCACTTATGGAGACATTTGGAGAGACCAATAATATTAATTCTGATACCGGGTCACCAATTGTAATCCATGAAAATGTTTCTCTTGATGACCATGATCAAGTTCATGCGAAATTTGGAGGTGAAAATATCGATGATGAAACGTTACTTGTTTCAGAAAGCAACCAATTTGTAGATATTTCTGAAATGAACTTGGCTGCAAAAGACTTTGAAAAAGATGACTCAGCAACCAACTCTGTTAATTCAGAAGATGAGTTGGTTATGAGCTCCGCGCTTACTAGATCAGAGCAAATTTGTAGCACCGAGTATCTTGATGAAGTTATTGAAGATGCTAAAAATAACAAGGTAAATTTGTATCCTTTCATTTTTTTTTATTTAGACTGCATAATTTATTTTTTTTTTCTAAATTTGTTAATTAATGAAGTACTATAGTTATTTTAATAAATATCTTGTGCTCAATTTTTTTTAAATTTGTTAATTAATGAAGTACTATAGTTATTTTAATAAATATCTTGTGCTCAAAAGTATGATGTTTCAAATCATGTATGGTGCAGAAAATGCTTGCGTCGGCTATGAACTCAGTTATTGATTTAATGAAAGTAGTAGAATCTAAAGAGAAGGCTGCCGAACAAGCAGAGGAGGATGCCACTCGAGGTTGTTCTGATATTCTTGTCAAGGTGGACGAGGTTAAGCACGCACTTCTAAGGGCAAAAGAGGCGAATGAAATGGTTGTTCATTGTTTGTTTTAATTTGGTTTATTAGTTAATTATCATTATGCTTATTGTTTTGTTCTTGTATTAGCATGCGGGAGAAGTTAATGCAGAGAAAGCAATTTTAGCTACTGAATTGAAAGAACTTCAGCTTCGCTTGTTTAATCTGTCGGACGAGAGAAACAAAGCGCTTGCAGTTCTTGAGGAGGTATGCCTTTATTATTTATTGTTTGATTTCATGTATATGTTTGTTATGCTTAGAGTTGGCAAAATGGGTGGTCAGGTGTTGTATAATATATAGTTATTACATTGGTATCAGGGTATGGATTGGAAATTATACTAACCTTTGGTTTTGGATGTTGACATTTGGGCTCGAAATTTTAGGGTAAAAAACTGGCCCAATGCATTGAATTTGGGCTTAAATGTGATTGTTAATCAACAATTAACTGATAATTATACATGTGGGCTTAAATATTTGAGTTACACACTTATACAATTTATTAAATTAATTAAAATTCAAAATTAAGAATCAAGTTTCATAAATTCGGTTTGGTTTTTTCGGTTTTAATTGCACCAAAACCGAAACCAAAAGTCTGTTTACTATGAAAACATAAATCTAAACGATCGGTTTTGTTCACAATCAGCTATTTTGGTTTGTTTTTTTTTTGGTTTCATGCACGCCACTTTTGGCTTGTAGCCCATTTTTTAAGAAATTTTAGTGTGTATTACATGTGCAAAAGTAATTTTACCATAACAACTTTTCTTATTGAATAAAATGACCAAGAGTATGACCACATAATTTAGTTACAACACAACAAGCACTTTCATGAAATGGCTAAAATTTTGCCAGCCACTATACCAGCCATATTGCCACCTATCTTGAGTATTTATAGCTGGCACTGAACTGGCTAAATTCGCCGGTCACTATACCAACCACTAAAGATTGTGCCACGTGTTTTGTATATTGACCGGCTAAATTTAGTTCGTTCATGAAAGTGCCGGCATGTCTTTCGTTGAGTGGTTGTTTTGGTGGATCAGAGTGTACTTTTTATAAATTTCTTAGCCGATTCACATCATGCGGTATTTTTGTTGGTGTCGCCGCTAGGAAATGTTTATTTTTTAAGTCTTAAAGTTCAATGTTTTTTTGGTTCAAAATCAAGTGAGTCAAAATGTGTATTTTGTTATATCCACTATATAGTGATATGGTATGGGCTGGAACATTGGCTTGTAGTTGTAGCCCATTTCCTAGGAAATTATAGTATGTGAACCACATGCACAAAAGTAATTTTACTATAACAAGTTTTTATTTTAGATAAATGACCAAGTGTATGTTCATGTAATCCTTTTCATTTTAGATGCGTAGAGCGTTAGAGGTTAGAATGGCTGCCGCTTTAGAAGAAATTGCATCAGCAGAGGAGAAAAAGTTAGAACGAGAACGGGCTGCTAGAGAAGCACTTTTGTTCCAAGAAAGCCAAATGGAAAAAGTGGTTGAAGAGTCTAAGAAACTCAAGCTAGAAGCCTTGGAAAATTCTAAGGTTTGTGAATTAAGGCATAAATACCATTAAAAATAATTTTATGTTGTAGACTATGATTTTTTATTTATTTTTCTAATTGTTTTTTTAGTTACAAGAGTTTCTCATGGACCGTGGCCATACGATTGATATCTTACAGTAAGTCTCGATTAATGTTACGAGTAATCTTTTTAGTTAAGATGATATGAGAAAACAAACGTGAATGTGTGTTTTGTAGAGGAGAGATTGCGGTCAAATGTCAGGATGTGCTACTGCTAAAAGAGAAGTTTGACAAACGAAGCCCGTTATCACAAATACTTAATTCTAGCCAAACTTCATCAATCTTTGCCTCTTCAAGTTCATCTTTCATAAGCACCACAACACCTCTCGATGCAGAGGTAGAGGTAGAGACATACGAGACCCCAAAAAAGAGTTTAGAACAGTATGATTCTTATGGTGAAGAAAAAACTATGAATTCTGATAATGGTAAAGAAAAAAAGGTTGTTAGTGAACTTAAGGGGGTTTCGGATGATGATGAATGGGAGCTATTTGATGGTGGCTGCTGAGACGAGTGGAGGATTAGTCGTTTATTTTTTGTTTTGCTATCTTTATCGGGTTTTTATTATTAAACACGTTTTTCATTAACATTATTATGATGTTTACCGTCAGAGACATCGTTCCGGTTTTTTTTTTTTTTTTTTTTTTTGCTAATTGCTATGAAGAATGGAGGGAAAGATTTATTGGTTTGTTTTGATGTTATTTTGCCATTTAGCACATTTTAAAATATATATGATGTGTCAAATATGGTTAAAGCTTAAAGTGTAACACCCCAGCCCGGTTTAGGCCGACGTGTCACTCGATACGATAAATAAAAATCCAAATTTAAAAGTTTAAAATAATTCAATACCGAAAAGGTTCAATATTATTGACAGCTAAAATAAATAAAGTTGTTTCACTCAAAATAAATTATTAAGTTCATTGTTTTCCAACTTCTAGCCTTTTTCTTTTACACTCTTATCACACATTCCCCTGATCCCCTTGAGTACCTGTAACAAATTAAATGAAACACAGAACAAAGAAACACGGATGAGCCAAAAATTGCCAAGTAACGGAGGAAAATAGCAGTAACAATATACGACTAAAAACGATACAATGAACAATCAAGGAAGAAACAATTATAGTTTGCGGGCCGATAACAGTAACAAGACGCTGAACTATCAGTTATGAAGCAGTACAATAACAATATATTGGAAACACCCATGTGAGCCAGTAACAATAACAGTATGTACATTAGCTGCAGACTAATGCACCAATAATTAAGTGAGATAGGAATGTGGACACACACACCTAACCATCTCACTCCAGTAACAGTTTACCTAGGATCGATCCATACGCCTCTCAGTAATCAAAATATGCTCTCATCGCATAATAAAATAGAGACGCTGTGGACTAATCGCTCCGCCACAGATAGAGCACGTCAAAGGTGCCTCGATTGACGCCCTACGTCCCCATAGGTGGATAAATGCTCGGGTATTAGGTCAAACAAATTGCGATAACAATGGTCAATATCAATACAATATGTCTCAATAACAATCAGTCAATGTACAATGGTCTATTAGGAACATGCGATAATGAGTGCAATAAATATATTATATCGCATGCATGACAACACTATAACAATATGCAATTAATAAAGGACGAAACTATTCAATAACGGTGACACGATACTATGAATCAACTCAATAATTATAATATGATTAACGACTCAAGAACTCATATACTACGATAGCGAAGACACGGTATGACGCCACAAGTGCAAGACCACGAAGTCCGTACACTATGAGATCGATGAAAACAATATTTACGCTACAAGTGAAAGAACACAGAATCCGTACACTACGAGAACGGTGAAAACAATATAAAGCTAAAAGAAGAGAAACACGGAATCCGTACCTTAACCGATGAGCGAAATCACGCAAATTATGAAGGTCTTTAAGTCGCACGAGAACCTACAATTATTGTAATTACTTCGATTATATTTTCATATTTCATATACTATTACTATCTGAAGATTTGATGTTACTTATTATTTATAAAACTGATATTATAACTTCACCAATACATACATATTGTTCCCTGGAGTATATTTCAACATCTTCAATTAATGTATTACTCATTGTTAAGTTCGTAAAACTTATTAAGCATAATAATAAATAATTACTTATAACAACGACATTAATTTAAGATATATATATATATATATATATGTGTGTGTGTGTGTGAGATTATGGTTACTGCAGTGAGGTCCTAGACATGCTTTACAAAAGAAAATAATATGATTTGCAAAATAATGGTGACCCTTTTTAATTTGAACAGTGAATTAACCGACGAGGCTCAATCTCTTCTTTATGTTTTAAATCGATAAGTCCTAGATTATGTTAACCCGACCCTTTGTTCAAATTGATAATCGCAAAAAGATGCAGCAACTGTTATTCAAGTGTTACCTCCGACTATGGCTATGACTACGACTACAGCGGGGGCGGGTCTTGATTTCCAGCAAGCGGCGTCACGGTGGCTAGCTTAGCGAGTTCCGGTGGCAGCGGCTTAATACAGAAACACAGAGAGCGGCGGCGAGCGGTGGTGTATGAATACTAGCGGCGTCAGCGAGAACCCGTGTAGGGGTGGCTGCGGTTTCTCCGGCAAGTTGCAGGGGCTGCGGCGGCGGCGATTACGATAGGGATAATTAGAGATTTAAGGTTTCGATAAAAGAAGTTGTTTGTGTTATCACGTATACTTAAACTAGTTGAGCCCGTAAAATTTGCGATAATATCTATTAGTTGATATATCTAATAATTATTTGATCACGTTTTGCCGGAAAGTCGGTTTTAAAGTACGATTGATTATGGGATTTCAATTCAAGTTTCCAAAATTGACAACACTAGCCCTTCACTTAGTTTACAAATCAAACCTCTTAGTAAGACATTTAATATCAATACCCCTGCATGTTTTTAACTAATTATTATTATTATTATAAAGTTCGGTTATTAACGTTTCATCGGTTTATCAATCTTCTAACAATCGACATTTATTATTTTATTGTTTCGAATTTCGGTATATTACATAAAGTGTTTTAAGAAATAGGCTGAAACAACTCAACAAGTATATAGTCAGACAATTCCTTAAAAGATTTTTGGAATTGTAGCTTAAAAGAATTAAACATGCAAATCCTAATCGCTTAACCGAACCGAAACCGGACGAATTATTAATCAGTATAGTACAAACCGCTTTGTAACAGATATTAAACATGAAGTACACCACTTTGATACCAATTTGACAATTTGGCAAAAAGTTAAAGATTTGGCTTTTGGAGCACAAACCGCTTTGATTTTGGCAATTTATCAAATTGAGACAAAGATGATAGGCTTTTGATTTCCAAGTTCTAAGGAACAAATCCATTATACATTACACAAATGAATGATAACTGATCACATACCATTATACTAAACCACAAGAAACCTAATCTGGCTCCATAAAGGTCCTGGAGAAAATCAAAGATCTTGGTAAACTTGTTGATTGATCAGAAGAAAAATGATGAGCTTCTTAAGAAATTATAGTATTTACACTTAGCTCTAGAACTTCAGTCTCATTGGTATCTATATTTAAACCCATTTATTGCAACTCTACATGTGTTCAAATAAAGTAAATTAATAGCATGACTGGTGTTTGATCAACTTATTCTTTATACTTGCATGTGAATATGCAAATTGAAAATGCCCAAACATTTGTGTACTTGCGTGTGAATATGAAAATGACTAAATAATTATGTACTTGCTATGAGAATGACTAAATAGTTGTGAGTACTTGCAATGAAAATGACTAAATACTTGTGTACTTCCTATGAAAATGACTATATACATGTGTACTTTCTAGAAAATGACAAAATATATGTGTAGCAACTTTCGTACAAGCAATCTTACATATGCTTACAGAATCCAATATCATAACTGACAAACTTGTTACTTGTCCATCTTTATATCAGCATTACCAGCCATTGTTCCCATCAGATTACATCCACAACCAAACTAGATAGATTTTATTCAACTAGTTTACTAAGGTAATAACTTGTTTCGAAAGTTTGCGTAACTGATAATCGCGGTTTAGTTGAAAAATGAAAAAATAATTATAAAACAGACCTAAAAATTCAAGCTAATATTCATAATAAATTCCACACATTAACAAATATTTACAAAACTAACCAAAAATGAATAATCTAACCTACATTACTAAACCTGAATAAGATTCTATAATAAACTCTGCAGCTGCACCCATTGCACCCACCCCACCAATCTCCAACAAAGCCAAAGCCAACTCTTCCTCATCCCACTTCCTTACCCCCTTACTCAAACTCCTCAAAACCGCCACATCAACCTCGCGGACCCACTTCGGCATACACGAAACCATTAAACTCACAAACCCCGACACATAAGCCCGCCAAGTTGCCTTATTACAACCAAGTGAAAACTTACCATCAAGTGCACTAGCCATGAACTCAAGGTGGGCCCCGAGGATAACAGGCCGCTTTTTAGAAGCCAAAGATGACGAGTCGACACCCCACGCGAACGCACCCGAGAGGATAGTGAAGTAAGCGAGAGCATAGCCTTTGAGCATACCAATCATCCCACCCGAGTCAACTTTATTCTGGTCTGACCGGTGGACTGATATGAACCACGAGGGTAACGTTTCTTTTATTAACATTTGTACTAGGTTTAGCCCGCCGGTTATCCAAACGAGTGAAGCACCGAGTGAAGCGGCTACTTTGATACGAGTCATGACCGAAGAAAGAGAGACTTCACCGTATCTTAAAATTGTTGTGCTTTTGGGTTTTTTTATATTTCCGATTGGGATATTGGTGGTTGTAATATCTTTGACTGATTGTATTAATAGAGAGACGATTTCCTCGGTCATGAATAAGAGGTCCCGGACACTACGATGGACTCGCAAGTAGAGGATTCCGGGAGCTACGGGTGTCATCCTGCCTAAACAGCGGGACCCAAATCCGTGACCTAGTAGGCTACCTGTCAAACATGTTGGATGATCAGATTCTCTTGTCATTATTTTCTATGCACTACTTACAATTACAAGTGTATTATGCAGTTCTAACATATGATTTGTTCTTAAATAAACGTGCCCCACTAAATATGTATATAGGGGAAGGATCATGTCCCCCTTCGGGAGAAAACTCGCATGAAATCCATCTAACCATTGATTTACCATTGGTTTAGTTTTTTGTGTTTAGTAATGGGTAGATGAAGAGGTAGGTCCCAGCAGAGCCCAGTTGGACCCGCAAGACTCACCTTGAACAGGGACGTCTGCGCACTGACCAACTGCTCCAGCAGGACCCACCATGCTCAAAGAACCTTACGCGCAGTACGCCAGCTGTACCCGCAGGGAAAGCCTCCCAATGGTGAAGTACCCCGCCTGTTCCCGCAGCTGCGGATACAAGCCATCAGGGAAGGCTACCCGCACTAACAGCAAGGCTACACGCACAAGGCATTCGTTACTTCAGTAGTCACATGAAGGAATGAGCAAGGCGGGAACACTCCCGCCTAAATGAGTCAGTCCGTATGCTTCTGGAAGGTCTTTCGTACTATACCTACTAAGGTATGGGCGGAACAGACAGTTTGACCAGAGCAGCCCATGAACTAATCACAGGGTGACAGCTCACCGACAACAATACGAGGAGGAGCACCCTCTAGTACTGTTTGTCACTATTAGCCGCTGCCTACTCACCAACCCTTACGATGGGACGTGCGCAGCCTACAGTTGGTGGAACAGTGCGTAGCCGGCAGTAAAGGAACAGTATACAGCCGACCTTATTACTGTTGGCCGTAACCTATCCACCAACCAGCATGGCCTGTGCGTAGTCCACTGTTGGTTGAACAGGAATACTATTCAGCCGGCTGTACCTGCTTGGAAACCTACCTTCGGCTATAAATACTCCAACACCTTGGAATGGTAAGGACATCATCTGATATCTCAATCTTATCTAGCAATCTCTTAATATACACTTATATTCAGAGCAATCTAGTCTGATTCTCACGCCGGAGGGTGGTCACAAGGAGGAACCCCCCCTTCTCAGTGACGAGCTTACGGTGTCTGTTTTGCAGGTCCCCTGAAGAACAACCTTCTCTGCTGGACCTCATCCGTGGGAAACATTACTTAACCCACAGATTATCTATAATCTGTCCAGGGTTCACTTAGTGTTTCTTCAGTAGATGAAGTTTTCTCATGAAGGGGAGAGGTACCTATGCAGAAGACAGTTTTTTGCAAGAACAAAAGAAACATAATAAATCATTCATTTTTCAATTTATAAAGAAAATAAAACACAAGAAAATGTATTGAAAATCAATATTTATTCATCCCTTATAACATTTTAAGATATATTAATAAACAAAATTCGTATACTTATGGAACCTACACATGTTAGTTTAAAAATGAAAATAAAAGCATATGAACAAATTAGTTTAATTGTTATTTATGTATATAAAATAGACATTTGTATGTAAGAGTAAAAGTTTAAAACTTTTAATCATTGATAGAAAAACTAAACGAGCTAGATTGGTTATTTTCGTTCTCACAATAATTTCGCCTTTTGTAATGAACCTATCCCTACATAAATATGCATGCATAAAAACGTGATGTAGTTATTTTGTAAATATATATGTAAGTTTGTGATTTACCAACTCCACCGGTGTTTCTGATGACAGAAGGAGAATTCAGGTTAAGGGTTGACTGGAAGCAGACTCTGAGAAGCTGGACAACAGCATCATTTTTGTGGTGGAATATGGCTCGGGATGCAGAGAAAACAAGATATTCGGTCCAACGTTTGGCCTTTTGGGTCCAGAGAGCGACTATGATGGGCATGCATGGCCATTTACAACATGCACCCAGGGTGGTCAATGCTGGGCCCGCTAGGTTCAGCAGCGGTTCTGTTATCTATCAACTTTGTAGGTTATTGTTAGGCTCACTAGAGCAGCTAGAGGTAAAGGAAGAGTAGCTGAAGATGTCCCACCTACAAGAAAATTAGACTATAACTGTAAAATTTCACCTTTGTAAACATATGTTAATGCATAAATTATATGTATTCTACAAACAGGCAAAAAACTGTTTGTGGGAACCTGGCCAGGACCATTTCGACCTTTCCTATGTGCTATATGGTTATTTTATCAACTAATAGGTCAACCGGGTCATTAAAAACTATCTAGAAAGGAATCAGGTCAAGAAAGTCACCCAGATGCATTTTTAATGGTCACATCATATTAAACTGTTATATATTAAAAAAATTCATTGTTATTGTAACAACAAAGTTTTTGGATTCATATTTAATGCCTCAACCTGTCCTGATCCAAGCAGTCCAACACTCCAACCCGCTCAATTTGCCATCACTGACTGGTAGGGGTGTGCATGGGTCGGTTTGGGCTCAAACCTAACCAAAGGCCAAAAGCTCGGTTTTTTAGTTTTTGAAAACCGTTCGGTTTCAGTTTTCATAATGGATTCGGACAGTTTCGGGGTTTTCGGTTTTTACCATTTTTGGGTCGGTAAAAAAAAAGGCTCTAAATAATGAATCTGGGCCTAAAATTTTTGTTGATTAATGATTAATTGACTATTGACTATTACACATTTGGGCAACCATTTATCAAATTTCTATAAATTACTTAAAACTGGTTTTTTGGTTCCTTTCAGTTTCTTTAGTTGATATCAAAAGCGAAACGAAAAATCAGTTTTTTAAAAAGCATAGAACCAAACGTGGTTTTTTAATTGGGTTCAGTTATGTCGGTTATTACTAAAAGTCAGTAGCAACATTAGACACTTAACGAATTTCCAACAAGACATACCTGCAAAAAGACTTGGAACATCAACTCCTGTTGCAGCCAATATTTTATTTATATTTTGTTCCACCATGGACAAGTTTGCAGCAGGACTTGGCCAATCGGTTCCGTTCATAGATGCAGGTTTCCAGAGACCTCTTGTTGTTTCAGCTGAAAGATAACTTACAATAGTTACCATTGAAGCAGGAAGAAAGTCAGCAAGATCTTTTAGCCCTGAAATAAACATCACCATAAGTTAATTTTAGGTACCAAAAACACTAAAGATAACAATAACTCTAATCGACCCATTAGTAAATGAGTTAAAATTGCCATGTCAGACAGAAAACTAACCAGTGGTGAGTTCACGGGGCGACAATCTTCCATGAGCACAGGCGGTCAATGCAGCATCAAGTGCAAACGGAACAGCTTCCAGTATTTCCCAAGCAGGAAGTTTAAGACAAAGAGTATAGTCATCAGTAACCGAACCAGATGAATTACTACTTCCAGACGTTGAAGAATTCAAACTTTTACCACCTCTCTTTATCTTTCTAAACATCATGTTCAAAAGTGCATCAAAGATCTGGTGAACCGAAGTTCCCGGTTTGAGATCAGATAAAGTCGAAGCAATACACGCTTGATGTTGTCGGTACCAATGTTTCAACTTTGGAAAAGAATCCAAAAACACAGGACCCGCAGATGACAGGTCAGATTGTCTATATAACCTCTCTCTTTTCTTTTGTGCTTCAAGTGAATTGCGTGCCAGTAACAGGAACTCGGGTGTTAGTTGAGACCCAACAGGGGTTAAATCTCCCACATGTTCAAAAGGCGATTGATCAAACCGCCATAGTTTCAACAAAAGTGTAAATGCATTTGAGAATACAGCTAGTGGGCACAAATGTTCACCAGCTGGTAGAGTCCATGATACCGAGGGTGAACATGAACCAAAAACCTCACATATGGGCATTAACAATCCTGCAAGATGTGGGACCTACAAACGAGCATGCATGTTTAAATAACAAGAACAATGGTCCCTTTGGTTTAACCAAATTCTAAAAATTGCAAACTTAGTTCAAATATTTGTGAGAGCGCTGCACGTTTAGTCACCATCATTAATCCAAGTTAGTTATTAACGGAAGAGTAATGTCAAGTATTCATGTGAGGGTAACTATGTTTTTTTTCAAATTTAAAACCTTAAGATAGTAGTCCTTCAAACTTCAAAACTCCTAATGTCAACTTCATCACCTTCGGTTTTTAAACCAAACCTTTGATTTGGCGCTAACCAAGGAACATCATCACCTTTGGTTTTTAAACCGAACCTTTGATCATCTTAAAAACCTACACATTTTGCCTTATGCTTGAAGATGACGTTTGTCGAATGTGATGAAGGTCAGCGCCAAATCAAAGGTTCAGTTTAAAAGCCGAAGGTGATGAAGTCGACGTTAGGAGTTTTGGAGCTTGAAAGACTATCAGGGTTACAATTTTGAAAAGACACAATTGCCCTCACGTGAGTGCCACATGGCATCACTTTTCCGTAAAAAGCCAGCTGGGATTAACAATGGGACTAAACGTGCAAACCTTTCACAAATGCTTGGACTAAGTTTGCATTTTTTACAAGTTGGGGAGCCAAACTTGCAATTTGGTCAAACCGCAGGGAACATTTGTGCAAATTTCTCTTAAACAATATACAGAAAGAGCACACGGATTGAAGTTTGCTTACCAAGCCATGCAAGGAAAAAATCTGAATACAGTCAATGAATGATATCCCCAGAAGAAGAACGTTTAGAAACGGAGCACAAGCTAACAAATGACTCTCGGTCCCAGAATAATCTTTTGGAATCGGAGGTGATAGCAGCTTAATGATGAAAAAACCAGTATGTTCCTGCAAAATACAGTCACAATATATTATAATAAATATATTTTAATATAGTTAACTACTGGAAATACTAATAAAATATGTGTTAAGCGTTGATGATAAAAGAAGTGTATGAAATAAAAAATATATGCATATAATAACAATAACAATTAACAAGAACAACATTAATTTTAATAAAGGGTTCAGATAAGCAAGACTCACTTGTATGTTCCAACCGCGAGTTAATGACGCGCCGCATAGAATAGTAGCAGCAGAAATTTTGTCAGCATTTGAACCATCAGTTGCAATTGCATATAGTTTTTCAATTTCAGCTAAGCTTCCATCAAATTCAAGAGCTTAAATTCAGTTTCCATAGAACTGATTGATTTTAAAAAATACTAGTGATAATACATGTATACTGATTAACATGTTATAAGGACCAATACAGCATACCTTGAAGCTGGAGTTGAAACCAAAGCATGCACCATTGAAGGAGTTAAAGGGGACCCCTTCATCAATGCTGACCAGCCAGCAATCTGGCCCGTGATGGACCCGCAAGACTCACCTCAAAGAGGGACGTCTGCGCAGTTGGACCCGCAAGACTCACCTTCAAGAGGGACGTCTGCGCAAAGACCAAACTCGCAAGACTCACCTTGAAGAGGGACGTCTGCGCAAAGACCAACTGGATCCGCAGGACCCACCATGCTCAGAGACGCGACGTCCTTACGCGCAGTACGCAAGCTGTTCCCGCAGGAAAAGCCTCCCAATGGTGACGTACTCCGCCTGTTCCCGCAGCTACGGATACTAGCCATCAGGGAAGGCTACCCGCACAAGGCACTAACTCTCAAATAATTCAGTAATGTCACCTGAAGAAGGAATGAGCAAGCCGGGAATACTCCCGCCCAAAGCCGGGAAAACTCCCGCCCAAATGAGCCAGTCCGTACGCTACTGGAGGATCTTTTGTACTATACCTGCCAAGGTATGGACAAAAGATCTGACCAAAGCTGCGACAGCTCACTGACAACAGTACGACGAGCAGCACGCTCTAGTACTTAATGTCACTATCAGCCGCTGCCTACTCACCAACCCTTGTCGTGGCATGTACATAGCCTGCAGTTGGTGGAAAAGGAATAGTATACAGCCGGCCATGTCACTATCAGCCGCTGCCTACCCACCAACCACCAGCACGGCACGTGCGTAGCCCACAGTTGGTAGAAAAGGAATATTATACAGCCGGCTGTACCTTCTTGGACACCTACCTTCGGCTATAAATACTCCAACACCTTGGAACGGTATCATCATCTTCTCTCTAGCTATTTCTCTTAATATACACTTATATTCAAGAGCAATCTAGTCTGATTCTCACGCCGGAGGGTGGTCACAAGGAGGTACCCCCCCTTCTCAGTGACGAGCCCACGGTGTCTGTTTTGCAGGTCATCAGAAGAATAACCATCTTGCCGGACCTAACCCTCGTGGGAAACATCTATTTAACCCCCAGATTATCCGTAGTCTGCCGGGGTCACTTAGTGTTTCTTCAGCTGACCAGCCAGCAATCTGGCCCGTGATGGGGTGTCGTAACTGACTAGTATGCCCCTTGACATACCCAGGCCACATGTATGCTGATGTGTCCAATAGCTGTCGTGCAATACAAGCTTCTACAATCAGATGTCTCAGATCACCAGCTGCAAACATTAAAAAGCATCACTTTCAAGTGGAAAAAAAAACATGTAAGGTGAAGAAATCAAAACATATAAGAAAATATAAGTAAAATGAAAGAGATTCACTCACAACAAGTGACTGGCATGTCATTCAAGCTTACACCATCTAGATAACCATTTCCAATTCCAAGACCCGAGAAAAAGAACATAGCTTTCGCAGCTGCTTGATTTGCTAAATTAGTTACACATGAAGGCGGGGTCAATAAGCCCTCAAAATCAGCCAATTGTTGTAGACTTGAAACTAAGTTCTTACGACAGTCTCCAAACACCTGTCTTTCACTCCTCATATGCATATTTCCGTTCTCATTATCCTCAATAAGAGCACTCTCCTCTTGATCAACGATATTGACAATTGCAAGTGTTGTTATACATAATAATAAGACTAAAGATGTGTGGCGAGGCACGGGCCCCTCAACAGCACCCTCTCCCTATGAAATCAAGTGTGAAATAACATGTTTTAGGTTCATCCGTTTATCTTTAACTGAACAAACAATCGAACATGAACAATTAAACGAACAGGTTTCTTGTTTGTGTTCGTTAAGAAAATGAGCGTCTTTGTGTTCGTTTACGTTTGTTTGTTAATAGTATAAACGAACGGTTCACAAACAAAAATGAACGAGTATTAAAACATATATGATCAAACATAACCGAGCGAGCACCAATTTAAATTAAATGTCAACACCAATCTGTCCAGCCTAAGAAAATACTAAAACTAGCGAAAATGAACGAACATAAATGAAAGTAAACCAACAATCATAAACGAACGTAAATGAGCAAACATAAACAAATGTTCACGAACATAAATGACTGATAAGACATGTGTTCATGTTCATTCGTTTAACTAAATGAACAAAAATATTTGTTCATGTCTGTTCGTTTACTAAATAAATGAACATTAACGAACATCCTGCCCAACAGTTCATGAACCTTCGGTTCACTTACAGGCCTAGTTTACAAACAAATGTTGATTCTGGTTGTTTACAATTTATAGAAATTATATACATGTGTTTACCCTTTGAACAAGACGTAAAGCTGCAATCCACAAACCAAGAAACACATCCTGCCATGAAGCCTGAGTAATTGCTTGTTGGGCTTTTAGTAAACCTATGATAACAACTGAATTGTTTAGAAATAAACGACATTTATTTATGTTAAACTTATGACAAATTCATAATAAACTGATTATACCAGTAAGGGTTTCAGCAGCACTTGTGGTGGCCACAATTGTTCCCTCCATAAGGTCTTCAAGGAACATATCAATTGGTAGACAAATTGCTGAATGACTAACATTATGACTTGGACCTGAAGATGAAACAAGCGATCCAAAAGCCATTACTGCATGATACTGTTGTAAAGATACTGTTTTGCATTTGTGTGACACTAGTGCGTGATTATCAGATGCTAAATGCAGAAGAGCCTCAGGAGTAATATTTTTGGAATTTCTCAAAGACATCGACTTTGTTGCCAGCAGTCTCAAATTATCAATAAACGATCCCCAATGTACAGGCCTAAAACAAGAAATTAGCAAAAATTCATATCAGAGATAATCAAGGATAATCATGTGTGTATAGGCAGAGGTTCATTACAGATGACTAAATTAATGAGAGAAGAAAAGGAAGAAACCTAAATCGTTTATTTTTTCTATCAATGGTTAAATTTTTTTAACACTTTTACTTATTACATACGAATGTTATGTTATATACATAAAACAACCATTAAACCATTTCTTTCATACGATTGTTTTTACTTAAAAACATTTACCTACACATGATACATGCCAACCTATAGATGTGCAGGTTCTATAAATAAACGAGTTTTGTTCATATATTTTTTATAATCTTAAAAAGATGAATAAGCATTGCATTTTAACCAAAATTTATTTTTTTTTGTATTTTCAAAATTTACAAAAATTGAAAAAATGAAAAAAAAAAGAAAAAAAAAACATTCTTTCTCTTCTCGCACTAAAACCTCATCTCTTCTTGTATATAAACCCTACGCACTCACATATTTCGGCGTGCCAAGAAAAGGATCCTGGAAGTTACTTTATTTCGGTAAAGTTCTCCAATGATCTCAATGGCTAAAATGGTATTACTTTTGTACAATCTGTCATTGAAATCAAGTTTCTTTGGTCCAATATTTTGATCATCAATTTCCATATCGTGTGATTTGATTGACCAAGTAAACTTCTTTTCAGGTACAAGTTCCAACAATCCTTCATCATCTAACGATGCATCAAGCAACTGCCACACCATCATGAAGATAAACTCAACTAAAATGACTCCAGGTTCACTAGAGACAATGCCAAATCTTTGGGACAGGTGAAGAGCATCATCTACAGATTTCATGATTCTGCAATTGCATTGTTAATATATGTCAATCCATCTATATCCAAACAAACCTAACTGATGCCATATTGTCATGTTCCATATACAATCTCAGATAACAGAAGATAGAAGCTTACTTGTGAAACTTGGGACCATTCACTTCAGAAGCCAATGGCAAAACTAGTCTTCTAAGTAGCTCCAGATAAAGCCTGTATGCAGCAGGTTGGCTTCTACGACTCGGGATTACACTATAATCATTTAACAACTTCGAGTCAGTTAAACGAAAATCAAACAAACAGATAAAAGATTATACAACATTATCCAACTCAAAATTGTCGAGACTGGAAAAGATAATTTTAAACATGACAGATAACTAATTAAAAAACTTTCTCACCACAATTTGACGTTTGAGTTCAAATTTGATAGCAAGTTAGCAACATCACTAAACCTCATAAAAAAGACTATGCTTTTGTATGTTTAATCCTTGCAACTATAAACTTCTGTGTCTGCTAATTAAGCATTAAGAACATCACTAATTGATCCTAAAGCATACAACAACAAACGTACCCAGTAAATCCCACAAATAACAAAAGTTATTGGTAGGGTCCAGGGAGGGTGCAATATAGGCAAGCCTTACCTCTATGCATGAGGATAGAGAGACTGCTTCAGTGCTTCTAGAGAGACCCCGGCTCCAAAGCAAAACAACATACAAAACTTTCATGTACCAGTAACAAAACAACTTGTGAACTAGCGACATAGTAAAACAAATACAAACACATGAAATCATTGAACACAAATAATGCAAGGTCCACCTAAAATGTAGGAGAATCTAAGCCCGTGAGATAAAGATAGAAATCTACCTTAATCCTACGTCTCCCCTAACTCCTATCATGCACCATGTAACTAATTAATATACTACTTATGAGTCCTTAAATAACTTGATTAAAGTTTTAGCCCTAATTAAGCCCCAGTATTCTACATGTAACTTGCAATACTTAATTCTAGTGTATTCTAACCACTCCTCTGTTCTAGTGTACTATCCATAACACAATACAACCTTACACCAAAACACATACAAATTAACCACAACAACCTGTTAGAAAGAAGCGCGAGAACGAGCATTGGCGGAGCGAGTCTAAGCGCAATCGCTCTCTCTAAATACTTCCAAGCAATCGGTACATTATTACACCAACAGATATTCGAAACCAGCAGCTCTGCCACCTCCTTCGCCGGCACCGAAACACCAGCCGCCACTAAAACCGACGATACTTCCGCCGCCCAAACCACAGGATCCGTACCATTACTCTGAGCAGCATTCGTCATTTCCACCACTCCATCCCACACAGTCTCCATCGCCATAGTAATTAGGTTAGATTAATATTAATAACAGTCCTAACAAACTAACTAACTAACTAATTCATCATGGAATTAGAATTAGAAAGAAGACTGTTGGAATTAGTTGCAGTTGCACCACAAAAAGGGGCGGGTGTTGAGGTCATTTATTTATATTGAAATTATAATTAGAGGCGGTACGAAATAATAATTTGAAAGTAACCACGCATCATAATATTAATTTTATATTCACCTTGAGGGGCTCGGATATTGACGTTCTGGATATCCAGACAAGAGTTGTTTTGTCATAGTTTTTGTATTATTTTTCTTCATGGGAGCACACGTGAGAATTTTAAAATGGGCACACTTACTGTAGAGATTTATCGGATCTACCGGTTATATTATACCAAACTTTTTGTTTCTGTCTAATGTAGTATATTTAATGTTTAAAAGTGTAATAGATACATCATAGATGTTTCTTTATATATATAGCTTATTTAGTTATGTGTAATTATGTTGTTGGAAACCTTGATGCTGTGGTAATGAGATATGATCATACTCGAATCGGATTAAACAAGTTATTTTATATGAGTGTCAACTTAATTCGGGTCAAAATATAATTGGAATAATATGGTTCGTTAAAAAATGAGTCTATGATGAAACAGGTAAATTTAAAGGAAAATCCTAATGTCTATTCTCTCTTATCAAGTCAAAAAAATGTCCATGGCCTGAGAAATTCCAAAAATGTCTACCATCAACACCGCCGGACACCCGGATATTTATTGTCCAGACTTTTTATTCAGCCGGCCATGTTACAACTACTCTAAATAATAATAATAGTAAGGTTGGTTCCGACAGAGACATGGTCTCTGACTATCTGTTCCGACGGGAACATGTTAACACAATTGAGTCACTTCCCGCTTGATAGCCATCAGTTCCGTCGGTTCCGACGTTAACCTTGACAGATGTTGCAACATGGCTGGCTGAATAAAAAGTAAATATCCAGGCGTCCGACGGTGTTGATGGTAGACATTTTTGACATTTCTCAAGCTCATGGACATTTCTTTGACTTGTTAAGAGAGAATAGACATTATGATGATTTTCCCTAAATTTAAAGATAGAATATCATATTATTTAAGATTGTGATGTGCTTAACGTTTCGATGTCAGCTTATTTGTTTATTGGATTTTTTTAGTATGACGATGGCGATAGTGAAGATTGTTATGGAGAAGATAAAGAGCAATGTCTTTTTGGCTATTTAATTCATGGTGGTCGTTGTGACAATGATGATAGTGGTACTAATAGTGACAATTGATTTCTCTACTACTTTTGAAAAGCAATGTTCATGGAAAAGAGTGATAAGTACAAGAAGAATTTTAGCATAACCATACCAAATACTTTATACAATATAGTGTGTGTTTTATATATATTCTTTTTTTTTCATAGGTTTTTTAAACATTGATAGCATCTGTTTATGGACACAATAGCAAACAGGCATTTGGTCTAATGGATGTGTAATATATGGTCTAGACTTGGGAATAAACCCGTTTCGGACCAGACACGTCCTACACAACCCATGGGTACAAACCAAGTCTCAGTTCCTCTAGATAAATTGTCCAAAACCGGTTCCTCCTCTACCCAGTCAAAACTCAGCCCTGACCCAGCCAAAAACCATAAAAACCCGGCTAAACTGGTTGAAAACCCAACCATACCCGAAATTGATTCCACCCGGCGGTTCTCGACTTTGTTGACCAAACGCAGAACTGGTTTTTTTTTTTTTTTTAATTATAGTTTGTACGAAGCATAAATGCTTTTGACTGCTTAATACAGAGTAATATTAATTTTTACTAGTTTAAGCATTGCTTAATGAAGAAATTACTTAGAATTTGAATAACAAAAAAATTCAAAGTTTTAGTTAAAATTGCAAGAAAAAATACAATGCGTATTTCTAACCACCACGAGCTTCTCTTCTAGTGGCATCGTGGAGCAAATCGATGTCAACTCCGTCTGGCGGCAATTGCACATATCTCACTACTGATCCCCTGATGAAGCAGTTCCTCACTGAAAGCTGCAACCAAACGTAAATGACACGTTTAATATAGAACCAATTTTAAGTACACAGCCGTGAGAATTGCATAAACACGTATAATTGTGCTAGTTAGATAAAGTTAGTGAAAGAACGACATTGAGGCGGGTACGTGGTTTGTTACATAACCACTTTAGAATCATAATTACAACAATATGTACAAGTGTTTATGCAGTTCTCACAAACTACTTGGATTGTTTTAAAAACTATGGCATCATTAATCAATTTCAACCATCATGGTTAAACATAAAAGAAAACCCTAAAGTTAACATCATCAAGGTCAAAAGTAGTTGTAAACAAGTTCTTAACAAATCCCCAATTACAAACCCTAATTTGAGTTCAGAAAGTTCAATTTTGACCTAAATCGAAAAATAAAAAAACGAATTCAAGAGGCGTACCATGTGAGGAAACTTGTCTTGATCAACAACTCTGGTGTTCTCGAGCTTAATATTAAGATATTGATCGACTGAATGAAGAGTCCCACGTATGGCTAAATCGTTCTTGAGTTCCACGGTGACTTCTCTTCCAACCAAATCCTTGAAGTATGAGAAGAACAACTGCAATAACAAGAACACGAGTGTAAATTCACAATAAGATTTTGAAGATCAAAGAGAGATGGATGGAGGATATTTACCATTGTTTTCTAGGGTTCGTCGTTAGCTCAGATGTGTAATTTAAAATTGAACAACCGACAAAAGTCACCGCTAAAATACCAAATTTATTGAATTGGGTTATTTAAAGGATCTAGCCCTTCCTTTATAAAAAGAAAAAAATGCAACGCTTTGGAATTATAACCAACGAGAGTGCAGAACTAATTAAAATTTGACACTTGGCATTACTCTGACAAACCCAACGAGATTTTTAAAAATCTTGGGGTTTTCTTCTGTTTTTTAAGTTAAATAATTTTTTAAAAAACAGTCTCTCCAAACGGTTTTTTTATGTTTTTTATCTGATCCGTTCAAATTTTATTTTTCTTGAGAAAAGAGCTTTTTGAATTTCGTTTTCCAAGACGCATTTTGAATGAATTTATTCCAAGAAGATCATATTCTCATCTTTTGTTTTTATAAGTTTTAAAAGTTTAAATCTCGTCTAAAACGATAGGATTTTTGGTATTCCGTCTCGACCGATAAAGTGTTTATATATTCCGTCTACTCCGACTATATTTCTAAAAAACATATCGTTCTATACGGGGTTTAAACTTTGTTCACAGGATTTCGGCCACCGTCACCTGTCCTCCGCCGCCGAAGAGTCCGAGGCGCGTGTGTAACCGAAGGTTTCGTGAGGTTCAGTTCGTTGAGTTCGATGCGAGAGATGAGATCGATTCGTACTTTGCGACTTGTTATGAAATAATCGAACAAATTTCGTCGCGAAAACGGAGGTGTGTTTGAGGATTCCGCAAATTTTTGCGACAAAAAATTTGCGACGTAAATATTGCGAGATTTGGTTCAGTTTTGAGTTCATGATGATATGAATTTTTATAAATATATATATATATATATATATATATATATATATATATATATATATCTATAATATATATAAACGAAAACATAAAAATACTACGTGTCGTGCTGTGGTCGTCCCCCTTTTTTTGAAGTCACCAGATTTGCTTGATTTTTAAATGGAGACTTCTCATGCATTCGACCCGAATTCATGGGTATGTGTCGCATCAAACCCATATATTTCTTAAACGGGTTATAACATCTCATTAAATTAAAAACTATATCACCAAATATTTGATATAAAGATCCTATAAAGTAGGATATACTAAAAATTAATATC
Source organism: Bidens hawaiensis (assembly GCF_021521415.1). Lineage (NCBI taxonomy): Eukaryota > Viridiplantae > Streptophyta > Magnoliopsida > Asterales > Asteraceae > Bidens > Bidens hawaiensis. Next base: position 68,821 of record NW_027499665.1, on the reverse strand, counting down.
TTATTATTTAAAAAATATATATATTATTTATAATTAAAAAACCAATTTTATAGTAAAAAAATAAACGGGTCTTGGGACTAATCTAACCCATATAGCTTTTAAATAGGGTTATTACATCTCATTTATTTGTGAAACAATTTATCATCAAACCATAAGTATATTATTAACTTTCATACAATAAAATAAATAAAAATTCAAAAAATATATAAATATTAAAAACAAATAATATGAAAACCCCCCGTAATACGGGGGATAAAAAATAGTGTGTGTATATATATATATAGTTTTTATATTTTTTTTGTTTAATTTTGAAGTCATGTTTGTTAGCACTTACACTGTGAATTAATATCTGTGATATATATTATTATCATAATATATTCCGCCTACTCCGACAATATTTTCGAAAATCCTAGCGTTCTAGACGGGATTCAAATTTTTAAAACTTATAAAAACAAAAGATGAGAATATGATCTCCTTAGAACAAATTCATTCAAAATGCGTCTTGGAAGACGAAATTCAAAAGGCTCTTTTCTCAAGAAAATAGAATTTGAACGGACCATATAAGAAACATAAAAAACCGTCTAAAGAGACTGTTTTTTACAAAATCATTTAACTTAGAAATATTAGCGAAAACCTCAAGATTTTTAAAAATCTTGTTGGGTTTGTCAGAATAATGCCAATTGTCAAATTTTAATTGGTTCCACAATCCCGTCGGTTATAATTCCAAAGCTTCGCCTCATTACAAGTTCGTTGGGCTATTTTGGGAATCTGGTTTCATTTAGGATCATTTTTTTTCTCACTCCTCCTTTGGGTTATTTTTGGAATTTTCCCAAATTCTTAAGATTCTCATAATAGCACAAAAAATATAAACTGGGGCGACGCTTTGGAAAAAGTTCTTACAAGATTTATATACCAATTATATAATGACACGTGTAAAAATGTTAACAAGCCGGCCAAATTTTTAAAATTGTTGAGGAAGCCGTCCATATCTTCTCACTAAATATTTTTCTCAAAAGCAATATTCTCAGACGGTTTGTGTAATGTTTTCTACCTGATCCGTACAAATTTCAAAAACCTTGAAAATTGTTCCTTTTAAATTTCGTCTTGACATACGCATTTGAAACAAATTTGTACCAAGAAGACGAGATTTATATATATATATATATAATATATATATAACATGAAGTTTAAGAGGGAGATCGTGCGGAGGTTATGGAACAATGGAAGAATGGAAATGAAGGATCATATATAAAAACATGAAAAATAAGGAAAATTGTTTAATCAAAAATATATGTGTTAAACATGTCGGTGTGGACAGATTCTACTTAGTTATTGTCGGGTGGACGGAGTAAAAATAAATCATGTCGCTGTGGACGGGATTCCAACTTATAAAAAAACCACAAATCTCGTCTACTTGGTACAAATTTGTCTCAAACGTGTATGCCAAGACACAATTGAACTTTTTTTTTACTTCCGACACTAAATCCAAAAAATAAATAAATTAGTAGACCCTTGGAATAGTAATGGGACGTGTATATCCTATTATACAAAAAAATTTGGCATATGTACGACGACATTATTTGGTCGGTAAAAACGCTAACGAGTCTAACGTTGCAACGACAAATCGATGTGAATTCAGCCAGGGTTAAGTTCTTTACGCTTGGAAACAAAATCATAAAATAAGTTCTTCAGATTAACATATTTAAAGAAAACAACTAATAAAATAAATTAAAAAAAAAATGTGACTCGGACCATGGATAATTATTTTGGTTACAACTTGTTATCAATTATTTTCTTATTTTATTTTTTTGACTTTTAAAATGTGTGAGATTATTATTAAAAAAAAGTATTCATTAATAATAATCAAAATAATTGTTGATTTAATCAATTTGAAAAACATAAATAATGTTTGATCATGACCACATAGTTGATTTGTGTATCAAACATTACATTATTTTTTATTTTTAATCAAATTTTTATATAATTTACTATAAAACGATTACAATAAAGTGGCAGGCAACGGGCAACAAGCTGCGCCGCAACCCCCTTTTGAATAGCAAAGCCAATCCTGCTAAAAACGAAGCTTTGGGACCTAAAAGCTGAAGAGGTTCCGTGTACGACGCGCTGAACCATACTCAAAAAATTTCACAGCCTCTGGAGCCAGAAAACCAAATGTATCAAAGGCAAATGGCATAGTAATATTTCACAGTTTAATTAATCTTCTTATTTGATGGGCTGTTAAAAGCAACAAGTACATGTCTTTCCATCAGTTCTAGATTTGCAATTGGTTGTATACTTTTATATTTAAACGACTATCTGTTACTCTGTTAGACCAAACGGAACCAATTACAGATAAAACAAGTTGAGCTCGTCACTAGGAATACATACATATAAACACACGAGTAGAATGAAATACAAAACAGATGGGTTAATGGATGCAACAGTCCCTGCATAGTTCATATGAAGATACAATAATATGTATAAAACTCGGAATTCATAAGAGTCAGAAAACAAACAAAACGAGTCTAAACCTTTCTCACAAATACATGAACAATAGTTAACCAAACGGCGGTTAACAATTTCTACATCTAGAACAAACAAACAAACAAGCTTTCTACAGTCACAATCTAGGTTTCACCCTTCTACCATGAACATCACTTCCATCAAATATGATCGCGTTTGGGTGAGCAGATACCGCAAGAGAATGTTCGTTGTTTCGAGCTACATGTTCCAAAAGCTCGGTCAACACATCTGGGCAACTTTCTTTTAAGTAGTCAAACCCGTCGGTCTGCATCACAGCTGATCCACACCAAAAGTTTATATTCAATTAGATGGGGATTCAAATGATTTTCATATAACATGGTCAAAACCGGTCATGAAAAAAACCAGTTTGAGCATGTCTAGAAACATAACATGTAAAGCCTATTGGGTAAAATATTTATTGGCCAAAATAATCGGATTTTCAAAATAATAGAAAATTTCAGTTAAAAAAAATATATAATATAAACTCAATAAATTTAAATTTCTATACATATGGGGGGAACCGGTCCAAAAAATGCATTCTATCGACTACATAGCCGTTAAAAAACAACTAGATTTTTTTCCAAACATTAATAACTGGTTGACCGGATTTTTTAAGCAAATAAACGTTTTCGGCTCATCGGTTCTATACCTATGGTTTACAAACTAAAGGCCCTAACCGGTCCCTTACCTATGGTTTGTATTGGTTAGAAACCGGTTTCTCAATAATCTGTTTTCATTGTCGTGTCAGTTTCGGTTGATAATCGGTTATGATTATTATTACCGATAGATGCAAAAAAAACTCCGTTATCAACCGAAACGACCCAACGCTCAAACCAGTTATTAAGAAACCAATATCAAACTGATATCGAACAATAGGTTAGGGAGTGGTTAGAGGTTTTGATTGGTGGAATCGGTTAACCATAAATCAGTTATTTGCTCAGGTTAAAAACCGGTTAACTTCTTAACGTTTGGGGGGGGGGGGGGATCTAGTCATTTTTAACAGCTATATACAGTTGGGATATACTTTTTGGGCGGCTTTACCCCCATGTGTTAATATACATAAAAGAACTTTTGAGATTATTTATCATATCTGGTATTTAATCAACTTTCTTTTTATTTGATAAAAACGCTTATTTCAGTTAACAACTTAATTGGTTTTATATGTAGGTTTTTAGACATCCTCAAACCGGTGTTATATCCATAACTAATTTTGACTATGTTGACCAATAACTGGTTTGGTTAATAACCAGTATACAGACGGTTAAAAGATGTTTGCACCACCACTTACAACCTCCTATATTGTTATATTCTGGCTTCAAGAATCAGATTAGTATTTAATATTTTGAAATATATTTTACTTGTACTTAATACATTTGCAAGAGAGAAACAAAGTATTCCAGAGCAACTGTAATTACTTTTCAGTCTGAGCTCATTTAAAATTGTAACAAAACAGAAAATATTTACCTCTGAGATTTTCAGGCAAAGCAACGAATTTAAGACACACTGATTTTAACTGGAGACAATGGTGTTGCTCAGCCAATGCTAATGTTCTTGCAACCGTATTGATAGCAACGTCTTCACAAAGATTAGATTCACATAACATCAAAAGCCGCTCTAAACCGTACCGATCAGCAGCTGCAAGCAGATGCTGATACATTAATGTTGAAGCCCATTTTGTATTCAGGCCCGTTAACTCTTCCATATCAGGCAGTTTGTCCCAATACATAAAATGAATCAATGCCTGAAAGAAAAACAAATTTGTAAAATAGTTACAAGAACCAAATGTTGTTTGTGTCAAGGCCAATAATAAGTTTGGAAAAAAATTGTCCGTTAACTTTAATAGAGCAAACGATCGAACACAAACAATTAAACAAACAGGGTTATCTTGTTCATGCTCATTCATTAAGAAACGAGTTCGTGTCCATCTGTTAATTAGTATATAAACGAAAGGTTCATGAGCGTAACAAACATAAACGAACAAACATAACTGAACATAGAGAACACGGATAAACGAACATAACTAATCTAACACCAATTAGAAGTAAAAATGAACATCAATTTGGTGGACCAAAAAAACTAATACAACCAGACTGAATTCTGACAGGTGACATTTTGATTTCATAATATTATACTAAATTGTAATGGGCCTAAAATTTTGTAATGAATATATGAACGAACTTATACAAACGTAAACGAAGAACATAAACAATTTTAAATGAAAGAATGAACATAAACGAATTTAATGAACACAGAAATGAGACATGTTTTCATGTTCAACAAAAAGTTTTGTTACGTTTGTTTATTAATTGCACGAATATAAACGAACTTGTTATTGTGCGATTCACTGAATGTTCGGTCGTTAATCCTATCAATTTTGGCAACAGTTTATTTCAGTGTTATAACTTTCATTAAACAGTTCGTATATATTTAAACAAACCTTAAAAACAGGGGCTTCAATGTCTTCAACTTTAATAGATTTAACATTTTGATCTTTCATCGGGCCAAAAAGTTGAGCCCTAAAAACAGGTGACCGGGCAGCAAGAACCAATTTATGGGCAGCAAATGTTTCTCCATTAACTTCAAAAGAAACATCAGTCCACTTTCCACTTTCCAGAACCTGCCCAAAATGCTGCCCGATATCTGATGGTGGTACATGAATAGAGTAGGATTTAGGACCCTCTGTGTGAGACTTAACTACCCCAACACAGCAATGAACTTGAAGACAATCATCCTTTAAGTAATCTGATGTTTCTAAAGCAGATCTTCTGAAAAACCGTTTGTAACCCCTGCACCATGTCATAACCAAAAATCCATAATCAGAAAGAACTGTCTTTTCCACCAATAAACCCAAAACAACCAAACCAATAACCAATGTGTTGGTTTTGGTTATTCATATTTCCATAACCAACAAATTAAAACCGACCCACAATTAACAAAAACCACAGTTAATCGATTTATTGAGTGGTTGAAAAATATTTCCATGACCGACAAAACCAAAACAACCCAAAGAATTTTAAATGGTAAAACACTAACACTCAAACTAATCAATCCCAAATTTCCAATAACAATTTATAAACTTTGAGGCATAATCATAACACATTGTTTTAGGCAATTTTAGTCACCAACAAACATTCAACAATCAATCCTAGTTCACAGTTAACCGGCCCATAACCAAATTGAATCAACATGTAAAATCAATTAACCACAACCGTTGGTTATCATTCTCTGGTTGACCCATAGTTCGGTATAGTACCCCTACAACTTACATGAAAATGAGACAGTTCGAGAATATTATTATTATACTACCTTGATTATCCGAAACTGACCCAAAATAATAATAACAATAATAACCAGGTCACCCAAAACACAACCATGACACACACAAAGATCAATCATTTACATAAAAACGAGACAATTGGGTTCATTATATTACAAACAGATCAGAAAGATCACATCAACAATATATGCAAATCATTATATTCACATGAAGATGAGACAATTGGGTTCATTACATTACAAAGTACCAACTGAACAGATGGATCATATTATTAACAGTATACACAAATCATAATATTCCTTACTTCATTATCCAAAACTAACCCTAAACTAACATAACAATTCAAAACACAAACAAAGATCAGTCATTTACCAAATAATTATATTAAAGATCAGTCATTTAACAAATAACAATAATAATAATAATTACTATCTTACCACATACTACCGCGGTACTTAAGCGTATACGGTCCACTCTCCAAGGCTCTTCCAAAATGACTATGAACCTTATGCCTCTCATTCCCACTCTGGTCAATCAAAGTCAACTCAAACAACGCCCTAACATCCGACCCATCACTCGCCAACGCAATAAACAACGACACATAACTAGCGTTATCCTCCGTACTCTTCCCATCCGGGTAAAAATAAACCGCCCACGAATACCCGCCAACATTAAACGTATCAGACGCTATGTATTTCCCGATCCCACTGCCCTTCGCTAACGAATACCCGGCGATCTTGAAATCATGCTCGCCGTTAACGGTTTCCGTGATCGACGTTGATGTCGTCACGGCTGACGTCGGCGATGACGATGATGGTTTTGATGGTGATATACACGCTCGGCCCATACCCAATTGATAGCCAATTGGTTTGATTTTGGTTAGGGTTTTGATGGAGAAGTGAAATTGGATGGGTGAATTGTGATTAGGTGTTGAAGATTGTGTGTGATCTGGATGAATTTGATGATTTGAGGGAAAATTTTCACACACGGCGCAATTCGCCCACATTTGTAGCCCCTCCACTACGCATAGCCTAAGGGTGTAATTGTAAAGTGTAAACGAGTCGAGTCGAGTCGAATCCGGACTCGTGTAGAATTGGGTTTAGTTTGTTTAACTTACGAGAGGTTGGTTTGTTTCAAGTTTTATTTCTGAAACTAAGCTTGACTCGTGAGTTATTTTTGAGTCACTGATTAATTATTAAATATTACATAACATCTATATATTATTTAGTTATTTTTATCTTATTTTTTATATACTAAATATTATTGCAAAAACATATATGTAATAAATAAGAGAAAACTATGATTTGTCTCCCTATGTAAATTCGTCCGGGACACCATAAAGCCATGAAAACTAAATTGCGCTTGTTGTACCCTTATCTTTCTCCGGCGGGCTCAGTTTGATCCTTTCCGTCAATTGACCGTTGTTGACTGATGGATGGCAAGGGCATTTTGGTAATCCTCTCTTAACAATAAGAATACTACTAAATAATAATAATAATAATAATAATAATAATAACAATAACAACAGATTGATGATCTTTATCATCATCAACCTCATTCTGGAAAACATATTTGATGTTCTTCATCATCAACCTCAAATCCTCAAACCCACCACCAAGTAATCCCTCTGAATCTCATCATCTTACATCATCATCTTCATAATAAGTAATCGAAAACCTTATTTCTTTCAAGCATTAATCTTCTTCATTTTAAACTAAACCCTAGATTTCATCACTCAAACCCTCAAATTTCTCAAATCCCACCACCAATTGCTTCAATAATTCAACCACCGCATCGATAACTCATCCCGATCAAAACCCTTAACCTCCGGCACCACGTCGCCGCCATGTCAGCCACCGCCGCCATGGATTCCGGTCATCTCGTTTTTCCGGCATCAAGTAGGGTTCTCAAGACGGGTATGATGGCGAATCAGAGCTCCAAACCCGATATGTTGAGTTTACGGCAGCTTGCTCCGGCGGCAACGGTGGGAAAAGTGAAACCCTAACTCCGGCGGGTTTGAATCTTGATAATAAAAACCCATTTTCTCAAATCTGATTATTGTGTCATATTTGCTGTTATTGGATTTTTGGATGAATATTGATCTAGTGATGTTGATGTAGATCTTAATTGTTCTGTAATTACATTATGGTATTGGTTATGAACATATGATGTAGTTCTTGATCGTAATCGAAAATGAAAAATGAGGCTCAAAACCTTTGATATGTGTTAATAAATTTGGAGATGATGATGATGAGGTGTTAATAAATCTGGAGATGATGATGATGATAAACTTTTAACGAAGTGATGAAGTGGTAATATATATTTCATATTATACAACTATACCAAACATCAGATAAGCTCACGTGGTAGGTTTTGTATGTTGTTAAACTGAAGGTCGGGATCATTTACACGATTCTGCAATTTTATAATTAAGTATAGGTTTAGGGTTCCATTTCAACCTTTTTTGATAAGTCAAAGACGGTCAACTAACGGTAAGAGCAACAGTGAGCCCGTCGAAGAAATATAAGGGTACAACAAGCGCAATTTAGTTTTCAGGGTTTTATGGTGCCCCCGACGAAGTTACACAAGGAGGCAAATCATAGTTTTCTCAATAGATAAAATAAAATTATATCAACAATAGACTCATTTAGACTTGCGAGTTCACACGAGCGCCATCATTCTCACATGCAACATTATAATTTCTACATTACTATTATTTTTATGTTTTTATTTAAAAATATATTCTTTATATTTTAGAAATCATTTAAGCTATTTTAATAATAATTTTTTAAACGATTACTTCACTACTTTACAGTACTTAAAAGGATAAAATTAAAATTGCATTAAATAAAATAAAAACAACCTTATCTATCTATATTATATAATACATAAAGTTTTCTGACGTCACATGTTATCACCAAAGTGTTTCTTACAACATTTTCTCTCATCTCTCTCATATTAACTTAGGGCTGTTCACGAACCGAACCGAACCGAACCGAGGGGTATGCTCATACTTGGTTTGGTTTGAAAGCGATCCGAAACGAGCGGATTGAATTTAAAGAAACGAGCAGTATCTTTATGCTTGAACTTGGTTTGGTTTTGAAACCGAGCGGCTTGGTTCGGTTTGGTTTTGCATGATTTCGTACAAAGTTTTCAATTTTAAATTTCTAAAACTTCAAAATATCATTATTCAAGACTTTCAACTCTAAATTGTCTAAACTTTCACCTTTAAAATGTATAAAACTAAAAGTTAACAACAAAACATATATAAAACGAGCGGCTATGGTTTAAATTTGAACTTTGATTTCAACACAAAAGAGGGAAATTTTAGAAACTTTAAAAAAATAGTATACTTTTATAAATATACATAAAGTTTATATATAAAACTAATAAATAAAAAATAATTCGAGCAAAACGAACCGAACCAAACCGAGCGAGGCTTTGCTCGTGCTTGGATTGTTTTTAAACCGAACCGAGCCGAACGACTCACTTCCAAACCGAGCCGAAATCGAACGAGCATTTTTCGAGCAATTTTCGAGCGAACGACGAACGAGCGGCGAGCAGTTTGGACAGCCCTATATTAACTACATGTCTCTTTCTTATTAATAGTTTTATATTTCATGTTTTTCTTTTTAATATTTCATTTTCTCTTTTTAATATTTTTTTCTTGATTTAAAAAATTGAATAACATCATAAATATGTTATTTTGTTTTATATAAATATATTGTATTATTATTAGCATTAGGTTTTTATAAGTAACCAATTTTCACGCTGATTTTAAATAATTATTGCAAAAAACAAGGTTTTAAATCTATTATATATATAACAAACCACAAAATAAATTTAAAAGTAATGAAATGAAAGGAGAAAAATCCATCCCACATTGGTGGAGGAAAGAAAAGGAGAGCCTTCCACCATGGTATAAACAGGAGTGTAATGTGACATTTGTCATTTTTGAAAGCCAAAAACCCGACTCATTTTAAAATTTCGACATATTTCAGATCTTCATTTATTAATAAAATGGTGAATTGTTTTTGTATTTATGTTCATGATGTTGTTTAGGTTTATAATGTTTTATTATTTTTGATGTTACAAATTTAATTCTAAGTATTATATTATATTTATTTAATCAATTGAGTCAAAAACATTTAATAGGTTTAAACGTTCAATTAGTTAAAATCCATGGTTTCAAGCCTTATGACTAGCCATCAAATTAACTCATTTGACCTTGTTATTAACGATTTTGAGCCTATATAAATCTCACTCATTCTCTACAAGTTCTTTGCATAACTAATTTACACTCAAAATCATTCAAGCTTGTCAATTTCTCTTAAGTTTTAACCTTGACTTTCAAAAGACAACTTCTCAAGAAGTATTATTTTCTTCTTCTTTTGTGATACAATCCCCGGGTAATGTTTATTTCTTATCTTTATGCATAACGATTGTTTCCATGATGACAACCCAAACGACATTCATGGAGACATGTCATTATTCGTAATCGGCTCGCTTATGTTCGGTTTATGAATTTTATGTTTGAAAGTCAACTTTTATTTTTACAAACTAATAATCAAGAACAAACATTTTTTAACATACCACTTCATCCTTTTCAAATTATGTTACTCACAAACCCGACTTAATAACCGGGTTCGTGTCCGACCAAAAAAACGAACCACTCGTTAAACTAGTTTTCTTAGTTAATTGTTCGGTTGGAACAAACCGGACTCATCTAAATTAATTAATATTTATTATAACCCATTTGTTTTTCTAAGACTAAAATAAATTAACTTAACAAATCAAATATCCAAAAGCCTTTTTTTTAATAAACCAATATATATATATATTCTTTATAAATTGCTTTGTCATAAACCGAACGCCCTTGCCAAATTACTTTCTTTTCGCAAATTCTTTTTAAGCCTGGATATTTATTTATCTAGGGTCGTTCGTCGAACCGAACTTTGTCAGTTCACTTGCTTAAAGGCATTTTTCGCTCTCGACTCGCTTACTTAACACGTGAGTTTTTCATAACCCTTTTTTAACTCTTTTAATATTTTTAGGGTGTAGCATGTCACAAGTTTTTATTTCGTTAGTTATGCGCTTATTTACAAAACGATTCACATTTATCGCACATGTTAATATTATTCTTGCATATTGTTTATGATTATACGTGAACTTGTGTGACAACCGGTAATTTCCCAAACCCATAAGCTAAGTAATCAACCTAATAATTAGGTGATTGTAAATATTAAGCGCGTGCATTTGTTATGTGCGCCCTGCGCGAGCGCGCCATGTTAGTCAGCGCGTGCAGTTGTTATGTGCAACCTGCGCGAGCGCACCATGTTAAGAACCAGCGTGAGCATATGTTATATGCGCCATGCGTGAATGATTTGGCTTTATGTTTTCATGTAACTTAAACATTATGTTGTCTATGGGTTGACCATCCCGCATGATGCTAAGGCGGGTGCATCCTACATCGTTTATGCGCGTGCGGAAGGGAACTAACCTACCCGCATGGCGGGAACGTTGAGAGCTAGTTTGTCTGAAGCTCCAAGATGGAATTGACTTCAACATGACTGATCACTATGTTGAAATACCAAGACCACCTGGAGAATCTACAAATGAAACTCAAATGTCCCTAACTGCGAGAAGGTTACGCACCTACCCGCAGCAAAGACATGTCCTATACGCAGAAAGCTATGCGCACCAAGTTATACGTGCAGAACACTTGGTCTATTCTCCAGTTAAGGAGATTACTCCCGCCCGAAAGGAAACAGTAGCGTGTTTCAGAGATTTTCCACTTTTTACTGTACACTGACAAAAGTACCTGAAAAAGCACACTGTAACATGAAAAGTCAACTGTCAGCCACCCTATTCCCACCAACCCCAGACCTGCATGTTCTGTCCAAATCAAATCAAAATCTTTTATCCACCACTCCACTCTTAAGTAAATAATAATAACTTCCATACTTTATCATCATTACATTTAGATATGAAAAGATTTCAATCCCCTAAAGCAAGGGATTGTGTTCCCTTGAGTTTGCCTATAAATTTGTAGCCTAAATTATCACCCAAAACACACTTCAAAGAACTACAAACTTGCACTAATCCTTTCCCAAGCATCCGTTGTTTCCAACTCCGATCCTGTTACTAGGTAAGCCGAGAATATAACCTTGAGACCTACTATCCAACCCTTATATTCTCCTATTTCTTGATCTTAATATATATACTTGTCATTTAATCGTATTCTAGACCTTCGATTCCGAGGCCAACACCAAGAAAACCCGAATCTCGATTAATCCCTTAACAAGAACCACAGGTGAGTCTCACAGCCCCTATTTTCACTGTTTTCACTGTTTTTAAACTGCTTTCGGGGCGAGGGACACGTACTTAAATAATGTTTTATCATGGTATACTTACAAGCTATGCAAGCGATTATGTGTTTAAGTTATGTTTCATGATGAGCAATGCAAACGGTTATCTAAGGTTTTCAATGTATGTGCGCTAGAACTCGAGTAAGTGATCACTTTACCATTGGAACTCTAAGGGTAGGGACTGCTGGTTTGATCCGCCCACTCGTAGGGGTCGCACCTCTTTGCATGGACGAGTGCCTGGCATGGGGCAGTACTATGGGGTTGAGCCCGCTCGTAGGGGTCGCGCCTCTTTGCATGGACGAGCGCCTTGTTTTCCGGCACAACGTCTGCGCGTAACCCGCGGGACGGTATCCTTAGCTCGTAGGGGCAATGCCTCTTTGCATGGACGAGCACAGTTTCTCAGAATTGTTCTCGCGTAACCCGCGGGACAGTATCCTTAGCTCGTAGGGGCAATGCCTCTTTGCATAGACGAGCATAGTTTTCCAGAAACGTCTGCGCGTAACTCGCGGGACGGTTTTACGTTATTTTAGCTCGTAGTGGCTGCGCCACTTACATAGACGAGCACCGTATCCAGAATTTGTTCACGCGTAACCCGCGGAACGATTTTTATCAGAATATTGTCAGAATTATGTGTTAATACGATTTTACCAAGCAGATGTTAATGATGTTGCCAGAAATGTTTCAGAATGATTTTATCAAGTTACTAAAACTTGTGAACTCACTCAGTTTATACTGATTCAAATGTTTTTACGTGTCTTTCAGGAGATAACTAGGTAGCGCATGGAGTCACACTTAGAGCACCACACGCTGAACATCTAAAACAAGCTTTTTGGAAGATTTTGGATTTATCCCCTCGATGCGCACGGTTACCTGCCGCGCAAGGGGATATGGCGAGGAAATCTTCAGTTTTATACTTGGATGTTTCTTTTTGTAATCTTTGAACAATGTAATGTGTTTGTACTAAACTTCTCATGCGCAATAAAAATCTTTGAATGTTTTGCAATGGCCCGTGCTTAATTATCAATCCCCACTCGTGCGCGCCCGGCTGTTTCCGCCGCTCAGGGCCGGGTGTGACAGATTGGTATCAAAGCACTGGTTATAGCGAACTAGGAAAAGAAGTTTTTAACCTAGACTATAACCTTTGGGGAATCGCATGAAATATTTTTCAAAGAATATTTTCAAAAGAATATTTTCAAAAGAAAAATCACACACGCACTTAGGAACACGGGTCACAGTGTCTAGAGATAAGAACATTATGTGCTCTGAGTACATGCGCTAAGTTTGTTATATTTTCTTTTTATGAAAAGAATGCCTCCAACCAGAGCCAAGGGAATTACCATGACACCCGAGGAGCTCGCAGAAATAATCGCGCAAGCGATTGCAACGCATGAGGCCAGCAAGGCCGAATCTAGTCAGGGTCGCCAAGAGAACGAGACCCCAGAACCCGAATCAGGAGCCTTGAACAAAGGATGCTCCTATAAAACATTCATGGCCTGTAGGCCTTGGCCGTTCAAAGGCACCGAAGGAGCCATTGGGCTCTACAATTGGATTGACAAGATGGAGACCGTTCTCTCCATCAGCGGATGTAGTGAAAACCAGAAGGTCCTTTACGCGACCTGCATGTTCCAAGAAGCAGCTTCGTCTTGGTGGAAGCTCCAAGTAAAGACTTTGGGGCGAGAAGTTGCTCTTCACAAGACCTGGGAAGAATTGAAAGAAATGATGATGAGAAAGTTCTGCTCTCGCGCAGAAATTCAGAGCTTGCAACAAGAATTCTGGAACCACACCATGGTAGGAACGGATATCGATGCCTACACCAATCGTTTCAACGAGCTTTGCCAGCTGGTGCCAGACATGGCAAACACAGAAGAAAAGAAAATCGAGAGGTACATCTTTGGGTTACCTCCTGTCGTTAGAGTCCCGCTCAACGCCGCCGCACCTCCGACCTTTGACGAGGCGGTTGCGCGAGCCATCACCCTTACAAGGGATACGGTTCGTGCGGGTATGTTGACCGCTCGCTTGAACGAGCAGCGAACCTCTGACTCCAAGAGGAAATGGAACTCCCACCGAGGGTCAGACTTCAAGCAGCCACCGCCCAAGAAGCAGGAAAGCACAAGGGTTTACGCGATTCAAGCCGCGGAACCATCAAGGAAAGGATACAGCGGGCCTCGCCCATGGTGCAGCAAATGCAAGTTTCACCACGAGGGTGAATGCGCAAAAATCGAATGCGCCAAATGTGGCAGACCAGGACACAAGGCGATGAATTGTCGCATCAGAAAAGCTGGATCGAGCGACAGCTGCTACGCATGCGGGAAGCCTGGACACTTCAGTCGGGATTGCCCACAGAAAGGAAACCAAGCTCGCGGGAGAGCTTTTGTGATCGGCGCGGGTGAAGCAAAGGAAGAGCCGAATGTGGTAACCGGTACGTTTTTGCTTAACGGTCATTATGCATCTGTCTTATTTGACACTGGCGCTGACCTAAGTTTTATATCCCATGAGTTTAAAAACTCCCTGGGCTTAGCGACCAGTAGGCTAGACAAACCTTATACTATAGAACTAGCCAATGGTAGGCAGTTATGCGCGAATGAAAGGACTAAGCAATGTGTATTAGTCATGGGAGGTCATGAGTTCAATATAAACTTGTTGCCAATAGATTTGGGAAGTTTCGATATTGTGGTAGGTATGGATTGGTTGGTCGAGAATCTCGCGGAGATTGTTTGTCATGAGAAGCAGGTTCGGATTCCACTGTTGAACGGAGAAACTTTGATGATTCAAGGGGAAAGAAAGGGAGTTGCGACGAAACTGATTTTGTGCCTAAAGGCGCGCAAGTGCCTAAGGAAAGGGTACTACGCCTTCCTGGCGCATGTAATAGAGAAGGGAGATGAGCGAAGAATTGAAGACTTACCTGTAGCGCGCGAATTTCCAGAAGTTTTTCCTAAAGATCTGCCCGGATTGCCGCCACCGCGACAAATCGAGTTTCGAATTAATTTGGTCCCAGGAGCTGCGCCAGTAGCCCGAGCGCCTTATCGATTAGCTCCATCTGAGATGCAAGAGCTATCCAATCAGTTACAGGAACTTTTGGATAAGGGTTTCATACGCCCAAGCTTTTCACCTTGGGGAGCTCCAGTACTGTTTGTTAAGAAGAAGGATGGTTCGTTCCGGATGTGTATTGACTACAGGGAGCTGAATAAGCTGACAGTCAAAAATCGGTACCCCTTACCGAGGATTGACGACTTATTTGACCAGTTGCAGGGATCCAGTTATTATTCGAAGATAGATCTACGGTCAGGATACCACCAACTTAGGGTCCATGAGGAAGACGCGCCAAAGACAGCCTTCCGAACCAGATATGGCCATTATGAGTTCTTAGTGATGCCTTTCGGGCTAACTAATGCGCCGGCTATATTCATGGATCTGATGAACCGTGTGTGCAAACCATACTTGGACAAGTTTGTGATTGTGTTTATAGATGATATTCTAATTTACTCTCGAACCAAGGCCGAGCATGAGCAACACTTGAGGTTGATTTTGGAATTGTTAAGGAAAGAAAGGTTGTATGCAAAGTTTTCTAAATGTGAGTTTTGGCTTAGAGAGGTTCACTTTCTCGGTCACGTTGTAAACGAGAAAGGAATACACGTCGATCCTTCTAAGGTTAAAGCCATCGAAAACTGGGAAGCGCCAAAAACCCCAACTGAGGTGAGGCAATTCCTTGGACTAGCTGGCTACTATCGACGCTTCATTGAGAACTTCTCCAAGTTAGCTCTACCTCTGACCGCGCTAACTCAGAAAGACAAGGCGTTTATTTGGGGCGAGAATCAGGAAGCGGCATTTCAAATGTTGAAACAGAAGTTATGTAGTGCGCCAATTTTATCTTTACCAGAGGGGACGGATGACATCGTCGTTTACTGCGACGCTTCACACCAGGGACTCGGATGTGTCCTTATGCAGCGAGACAAAGTTATAGCGTATGCCTCGCGCCAACTAAAGACCAATGAAAAGAACTACACAACGCATGATTTAGAACTTGGAGCGGTTGTCTTCGCGCTAAAGATTTGGCGCCATTACCTCTACGGTACGAAATGTGTAATCTTTACGGATCATAAGAGCCTCCAACATATATTCAATCAGAAGGATTTAAACATGAGGCAACGAAGATGGGTTGAATTGTTGAATGATTATGATTGCGAGATCAAGTATCATCCGGGGAAAGCGAATGTGGTAGCAGACGCGCTAAGCAGAAAGGAGCGAATAAAAACACTACGGGTCAAGGCCCTAAAGCTAACAATTCACGCAGAGCTCTCTACGCGCATCCGAGACGCTCAGCAAGAAGCCTTGAAACCAGAGTTTGTTAAAACTGAATCCCTTGGGGGTATGATTAAGAATTTGGAACTTAAAGGGAACCTCGATATTTTGCCAACCGCATATGGGTCCCTCTCAAGGGAGGACTGCGCGAGCAGGTATTAAACGAAGCTCACAAGACGCGGTATTCCGTACATCCTGGCGCAGACAAGATGTACCAAGATGTTAAAATGTTGTATTGGTGGCCCAATCTTAAAGGCGCCATCGCGACACATGTCAGTAAGTGCCTGACGTGTTCAAAGGTAAAGGCTGAATACCAGAAGCCGTCGGGGTTACTTCAACAGCCAGAAATTCCCATGTGGAAGTGGGAACAAATCTCCATGGATTTCATCACCAAACTACCAAGGACACCTGGGGGTTACGACACTATATGGGTTATTGTAGATCGGCTAACTAAGTCAGCGCACTTCCTGCCGATTAAAGAAACTGATAAAATGGAAAAGTTAGCCCGACTATATATTCGAGAAGTAGTTTCAAAACATGGAGTCCCAGTGTCCATCATTTCTGATAGAGATAGTCGGTTCACCTCAAGGTTTTGGAGATCATTACAAGAGGGGTTAGGTACTCGACTGGACATGAGTACGGCTTATCACCCCCAAACGGATGGACAAAGCGAACGAACGATCCAGACATTGGAAGATATGCTGCGCGCGTGCGCGATCGATTTTGGAGGTAGTTGGGATACCCACCTTCCGTTGGTTGAATTTTCTTACAATAACAGTTATCACACAAGCCTCAAGGCAGCGCCGTTTGAAGCGTTATATGGGCGCAAGTGTAGATCCCCACTGTGTTGGGCTGAAGTGGGCGACAAGCAAATGACTGGTCCAGAAGTGATCCAAGAAACAACAGACAAGATTTTTCAGATAAGGGATCGCCTTAAGGCAGCACGCGACAGACAGAAAAGTTATGCTGATATGAGAAGGAAACCGTTGGAGTTTCAAGTAGGGGATAAAGTACTTTTGAAAGTCTCTCCATGGAAGGGAGTCCCCCGTTTCGGTAAGCGAGGAAAGCTAAATCCGCGCTACATTGGACCATTTGAGATCCTGGAGAGGATCGGTCCAGTTGCTTATAAACTCCGTCTACCCGCCGAACTCAGTGGAGTTCATGATACGTTTCATGTATCCAACCTCAAGAAGTGTTTATCTAACGAAACGTTGATTTTACCGTTGGAAGAAATTCATATTGACAAACAGCTGCACTTCGTAGAAGAACCCATAGCAGTAACCGATTGGAAAGAACAAAAGTTACGCAGAAGCAAAATCAAGTTAGTAAAGGTTCAATGGAACTCGAGGCGTGGGCCTGAATTCACTTGGGAAAGAGAAGACCAGATGCGCACAAAATACCCACACCTCTATCAGAACATGGCTTCTGCCAGCAACGTCTCCTAAATTTCGGGACGAAATTCGTTTAACGAGGGGAGAATGTGACAACCGGTAATTTCCCAAACCCATAAGCTAAGTAATCAACCTAATAATTAGGTGATTGTAAATATTAAGCGCGTGCATTTGTTATGTGCGCCCTGCGCGAGCGCGCCATGTTAGTCAGCGCGTGCAGTTGTTATGTGCAACCTGCGCGAGCGCACCATGTTAAGAACCAGCGTGAGCATATGTTATATGCGCCATGCGTGAATGATTTGGCTTTATGTTTTCATGTAACTTAAACATTATGTTGTCTATGGGTTGACCATCCCGCATGATGCTAAGGCGGGTGCATCCTACATCGTTTATGCGCGTGCGGAAGGGAACTAACCTACCCGCATGGCGGGAACGTTGAGAGCTAGTTTGTCTGAAGCTCCAAGATGGAATTGACTTCAACATGACTGATCACTATGTTGAAATACCAAGACCACCTGGAGAATCTACAAATGAAACTCAAATGTCCCTAACTGCGAGAAGGTTACGCACCTACCCGCAGCAAAGACATGTCCTATACGCAGAAAGCTATGCGCACCAAGTTATACGTGCAGAACACTTGGTCTATTCTCCAGTTAAGGAGATTACTCCCGCCCGAAAGGAAACAGTAGCGTGTTTCAGAGATTTTCCACTTTTTACTGTACACTGACAAAAGTACCTGAAAAAGCACACTGTAACATGAAAAGTCAACTGTCAGCCACCCTATTCCCACCAACCCCAGACCTGCATGTTCTGTCCAAATCAAATCAAAATCTTTTATCCACCACTCCACTCTTAAGTAAATAATAATAACTTCCATACTTTATCATCATTACATTTAGATATGAAAAGATTTCAATCCCCTAAAGCAAGGGATTGTGTTCCCTTGAGTTTGCCTATAAATTTGTAGCCTAAATTATCACCCAAAACACACTTCAAAGAACTACAAACTTGCACTAATCCTTTCCCAAGCATCCGTTGTTTCCAACTCCGATCCTGTTACTAGGTAAGCCGAGAATATAACCTTGAGACCTACTATCCAACCCTTATATTCTCCTATTTCTTGATCTTAATATATATACTTGTCATTTAATCGTATTCTAGACCTTCGATTCCGAGGCCAACACCAAGAAAACCCGAATCTCGATTAATCCCTTAACAAGAACCACATGTGAGTCTCACAGCCCCTATTTTCACTGTTTTCACTGTTTTTAAACTGCTTTCGGGGCGAGGGACACGTACTTAAATAATGTTTTATCATGGTATACTTACAAGCTATGCAAGCGATTATGTGTTTAAGTTATGTTTCATGATGAGCAATGCAAACGGTTATCTAAGGTTTTCAATGTATGTGCGCTAGAACTCGAGTAAGTGATCACTTTACCATTGGAACTCTAAGGGTAGGGACTGCTGGTTTGATCCGCCCACTCGTAGGAGTCGCACCTCTTTGCATGGACGAGTGCCTGGCATGGGGCAGTACTATGGGGTTGAGCCCGCTCGTAGGGGTCGCGCCTCT
The DNA here is from genome assembly GCF_021521415.1 of Bidens hawaiensis. Taxonomy (NCBI): domain Eukaryota; kingdom Viridiplantae; phylum Streptophyta; class Magnoliopsida; order Asterales; family Asteraceae; genus Bidens; species Bidens hawaiensis. The sequence goes on along the minus strand of NW_027499665.1, from coordinate 49,390 downwards.
TTGCATGGACGAGCGCCTTGTTTTCCGGCACAACGTCTGCGCGTAACCCGCGGGACGGTATCCTTAGCTCGTAGGGGCAATGCCTCTTTGCATGGACGAGCACAGTTTCTCAGAATTGTTCGCGCGTAACCCGCGGGACAGTATCCTTAGCTCGTAGGGGCAATGCCTCTTTGCATAGACGAGCATAGTTTTCCAGAAACGTCTGCGCGTAACTCGCGGGACGGTTTTACGTTATTTTAGCTCGTAGTGGCTGCGCCACTTACATAGACGAGCACCGTATCCAGAATTTGTTCACGCGTAACCCGCGGAACGATTTTTATCAGAATATTGTCAGAATTATGTGTTAATACGATTTTACCAAGCAGATGTTAATGATGTTGCCAGAAATGTTTCAGAATGATTTTATCAAGTTACTAAAACTTGTGAACTCACTCAGTTTATACTGATTCAAATGTTTTTACGTGTCTTTCAGGAGATAACTAGGTAGCGCATGGAGTCACACTTAGAGCACCACACGCTGAACATCTAAAACAAGCTTTTTGGAAGATTTTGGATTTATCCCCTCGATGCGCACGGTTACCTGCCGCGCAAGGGGATATGGCGAGGAAATCTTCAGTTTTATACTTGGATGTTTCTTTTTGTAATCTTTGAACAATGTAATGTGTTTGTACTAAACTTCTCATGCGCAATAAAAATCTTTGAATGTTTTGCAATGGCCCGTGCTTAATTATCAATCCCCACTCGTGCGCGCCAGGCTGTTTCCGCCGCTCAGGGCCGGGTGTGACAACTTGCTTGCAACATGTTTACTGTTTTTATGATGGAAGTTACGCAAACACAAACGCAAACGCATACACATAGTGGGAGGGTCCGACGGGACGTACCTGCGTCGTCTAACGTTACGACATCGGTTGTTTACAACTCAAGGCCCGACCCAAGCCCACAAGATTAAAGCCTTACATGATAATATATTAAGTTAATTAACAAGAAAAAAACCCCAGACCAACCCTAAATCCCGAAATCAGCAACCCCCTAGTCCGATCGCAATCTGCAGCCAAGAAAAGAAAGAAAAAAAGTGATTTTGAAGCTTGTGGCGGCTAGAGGAAGAAGAAGATCAGTAGAGAAGGTTCGGTAGAGAAGCTACGGGTTATAATCATCCATAAACTCAGCCATATACTTGAGTATTAACTCCATAAACCTTGTTCTTTAGTTCAAGATTGTTAACTAGTTGTTTTGATCTTTTGCTTTGGATTGTTTTGCAAGTAAAGTGAATATTAACTTGTGTTTGATTGCTATTGAATCTTGAATGAGTTTACTTATGTTTATATTGATGTTTATGATGTTTAACTTGAATATATGTTGTTGTCCAAAACTAATGATAGGCTAAAGTAGTTAGTTCTACATAGGTTAGATGAATATTGTTAGGTTTTAGTGAGTAAATTGGATTGTTGATGATCATGACTTGAATTGTTAATGAAAAGTTTGGTTTAACGTTGAATTTGGTTGTGTTTAGTGGCTGTGTTTTGATTAATAATACTCAATTACCTCTTGCTTTGATTGATTGAATCGGTTTTGGTTAATTTTAGCTTGTTTGAACTATTTACTTTGTGTTTAGTGATTGTTTGCGAGGTGATCAACCGTAGGGTTTAAGTGGGTATATTAATTAGTTAAAATCAGCGGGTAGGCACCTTCTTAGAGACCGACAGGTGATAGGAAGTAAACTCGTCTCATAGCTTTTGCTTGTTAGGATTAGGATCGCGCGAGAGCGGGTTTGGTTCTTAGCGGGTTTGGGTTTGTGAGCGATTACTTGACCTAGTTTAAGTTAAACTAAATTGTTCCTCTATCCTTGGTTGCGTAGTATTCGTCTCCATTAGGGTAGTGTGTCGGTGAGACCGAGAGGAGAGTCGACGTTAGAGCACTTTAGCAATTCGTTACCCGGTTTTGTTCTTTAAATCAACTAAGTGTAGGTTAGGGTTTGTTGTGACATCTGCCCTGATCCGACCCGACCCAGGTACCCGTTTCTCTGACCCGATCTCTTTCTTTTATGATTTAATATTTATTTATACTTATATTTTACTTTTAATAATAAAAATATATATTTCCTTCCCGCCTTTTTCTCTCTCTTTCTTTCCGCCGTCCCCTCCCCCTTCCTTCTCTCTTTCCGCCTTCTTTTCCCTCTTGTCGCCGTCCCGCCCTTAAGCCTTGTTTCCCTCAACTCTTTGCTTGTCCTTTGGTTCTTCCCGCCTAAGGATGTCTGCAGCTCCACGCGCCAGACTCCTTACATGGAAGCCTGCGTGAAGACATCTTGTTCCTGCGATGCGTGAAGAGAACTCTTCTCGCAGCGCGCTAAGAATGCATGTTCTTCCCGCAATGCGCTAAGAATGTATGTTCTTCCCGCGATGCGCTTAGAATTCTAGTTCACGCAGCACGCTAAGGATGTGATTCTTCCCGCAGTGCGCTAAGGATTGTTGTGCCAGCCTTCGCGCTCGCGCACTCAGCCTTCCCGCGCTTAACCCTTGTATCTTCTGTTTAAATCTAGCCGTTTGCTTTTGTGTTGTCTTATCTTCTGTGCTGTTGACCTAACCTATCTAATGTCTGAATAGTTACTTTCGGCGCAGCATGCGTACCAACCCCCATTGGTTGGTAGAAAAAGTGACTGACATTATCTTTTGAGATCTGCTTTTGCCATGCTTGACCAGTACCTTTATCTGATCCGCCCATGCTTTTTACTGTTCCCTGTCAGCTTTATCTTGCCCCCTGCAGCTGCCATATCTTTTGATATCTTTACTTTTCAGAACTTTTTACCGTTGATATCTTTTCTTTTACTTTTTGAGATCTTTTCCCCCTTTTTTCTAGGGTTTGTGTCTCCTAGGGTTTTCCTATAAATAATAATAATATTTTCATAACACATCACACACAAACACTTAATCTCTCCTGTTCTCTTGCTCCTTGCTCTCTCTGCCGTCTTCCTCTCTGCCTCCGTCTTCCTCCCTGTTCTGCCCTGCTTTTCCGGTAATATATATATATTATATAATAATTTACTTATTAATTATGCTAACTTATTATCAAGACTTAAAACAGATCGTTAAAACAATAATCTTAATTATAGGTTAACTTTGCTTGTTTAAGAGTTGATTCTTGCATATCTTTCACCGCATCGTTTATCAAGTGAGTTATCTCGTATCTAATCCCTTTTTATTTTAAATGCTTTGGGATGTTCATGTGTTCATACAAAACTTGAGTCTTAAACTGTTTATGAACTTTAGTCGCGCAGTATTCCATGTGTTGAGGACGTAGACTTGGCTGTTTATTTGTATGTGTGGATCATTAACCGTCTTGTCGGTCTATTCCGCAGTTTTCATGGTACCATTAGATGAACACGGGAGAACATTCGTTTATGATTTTCTCTTTTGTTACACTTGCACAGTTAGTCTTGTTTGTGAGCTCAATTGTGAGCACTGGCAGTCTTGTCTCTTAGAGTTGGTCCCGATCAGATTACACCCTTGTTGAAAACCAGACATACACATGTTGCACGCAGATTTTATTGTTATCTATGTATTGTATTAAACTTGATCTCTCACCAACACGCAAGTGTTTGACGTTTATTTTAACACATGTTCAGGTTTGCAGTAGCTGTTTTGGAGCTTGTGGACACGTAGGACGTTTTTACTTTTGGACCTAGAATTAAAATGTATCAGGACAAGTTAATGATGTTTGAATGTTATAATTTATAATATATTGATTTATGTTTGATTTATGTTCTTTATTTTCCCCGCTGCGCGTGCGCGATAAAATGTGTATAAATAAATATTGACACCAATAGTGTCGCGAGTAATGAAGCAATATGTGGCGCCCCGATGTATAATCCGCCTTTGGTCGGGGTGTTACAGATTGGTATCAGAGCTCGTTGACTTTAGGATAGGTGGTTAGACGTAACGGCCTAGAATACCTAAGAGTCCCTTCTCGCGCCTGAGAGAAATCTCATGTTTGCGCGCTTATTGTTAATTACTCGTTATTTATGAATATGCTCGCACTTGCGCAGTATATGATTTTATGTTTTATTTCGCGATATTTCGATTTTGGTTGAATTTCGATTTTTATTGATTTTACTTACATATTCGTTTGTGGGATTTGAAAACCCGAAAAGTCATGGTGATACATGAATAGTTGATTTTCAATTTCCATTTACGATTATGTTCTGAGGTTGGAGACTTGAAAAGTCATGGTGATACATGAATTGTCAACCTCCAATACTCATTTTCTTGTATATTTTATATTGAAGATTGGAAAGTCATGGTGATACATGAATCGTCAATCTCCAATACTCGTTTACTCGTATATTTTAAATTGGGAATTCGGAAAGTCATGGTGATACATGAATTGTCGATTTCTGATTCGAATTTGTTACCTTTATTAAGTCTGCATTTTGGGTCATTTATTTTACTTTAACTTTTGATAGCATCTAACTCCGTGAAACCAAGCTTTATAAGATTAAAACTTTGCGCTAAAACCAAGATATTAACTAAAATTAAAACTTTTATAGAATGCCTCCGCTATCTCGCCGATTTCAGAGAAGAGAAGCCTCGCGCATGCGTAGACAGCAACGTTCCCAGGAAATGGCCGCCGCAATAGCCCAAGCTTTGAGCCAAAACAATACCAACACCTCGAGTTATAACATTAAGACATTTAATGCGGGTAACCCTCCAAAGTTCACAGGTCTCGAAGGAGCCACCGTGATGCTCCAGTGGCTCGAGAAGATAGAAAACACTTTCCTTCACACCCAATGCCCCTCAGACAGACGAACCCTATATGCTTCCAGTGTCCTGGAATCCAGAGCGCTTACATGGTGGAATGGAGTAGCCCATGCGCGTGGCGCAGAGGCTGCTTCTAGCATGACATGGGAGGAATTCAAGGAAATTCTTACGCGAGAATTCTGCCCTCCCAACGAAGTTAAGCGCCTGGAGGAAGAATTTTGGAACTTGAAGCAGTACAGCGGTGAAGCGCGCGAGTACGCGACGCGCTTCCACGAGCTAAGCTTACTGGTCCCTCACCTTGTTACCCCTTCACGCCGAGCAATCGAGAAATTCCTTGGGGGTCTCCCCATGGAAATTCAAGATTCTGTATGGGCCAGAAACCCAGTTACCCTCTCTGACGCCATTGAGTTGGCCGCTGTGCTCAGCGACAACCATGTCAGAGCAGGAACTCTGTTCCTGCGGGGAACTGAGAAGACCAAAACCACCAAAACTGTCCCTGAACCCGCAGAAACCAAACCAGAACCCTCAAACCGTAACAACCTCAAGCGCAGGCGCAAGGCCTATGCACTTACCAACCCGCCCATTGTCCAGCAACCCGTTTACCAACCCCCAGTTTACGCGCCTAACCCACTGTCAACCTACCCAGCACCTCCTGCAGTCCATAACTATGCCTTAACCAATCCAGCACTCCCTGCCCCGCCAACTAAGAAACCTTACACAGGAAACCATCCCTTTTGCCCAACCTGTAGATTTCACCACCCAACCCAAACCCCGTGTCGACTTTGTAACCGATGTGGCCGTACTGGTCACACTGCTGAGAACTGTAGAGTCCTTCTCGCCAATCCAATTGCGCCAACACCACCAGTCTACCCGCAGAATCCTCAACCAACCTACCAAAACCCACGACCCAGATCGTGCTTTAACTGCGGTGATCCCAGTCATTTCCGGAACGCATGTCCAAGACTACAAGTTCAGATTACGCAAGCGAATCCGGTGAACCAGATTTCAAACCAAGTGACGCGTGGACGAGCTTTTAACATAACCGCGCACCAAGCGCAAGCGAATAATGACGTAGTTAATGGTACATTTTTGCTTAACGGATTTTATGCTTCTGTACTTTTTGATACTGGCGCCGATCGAAGTTTTATCTCTCGCGCCTTCGAGCAGAAGCTTGCGCGACCGCGCAACGATTTAAAAGAAGATTTTTCAGTTGAATTGGCTAACGGTGAAACTGTTTTAATTAACTCGGTGATTAAAGATTGTACGCTTAACCTTAACGAAAACGATTTTCTGATTGACCTCATCCCCATGCCTCTTGGAAGCTTTGATGTTATCATTGGTATGGACTGGCTCTCGAAGAATCGCGCCGAAGTTATTTGCGCCAAGAAGATGGTTCGCATACCTCGAGAAAATGGTGATCTTCATATCTACGGCGAAAAACCCTCCAGTGGTCTTAAACTTATGTCTTGCGCCGAAGCCCAAAGACTCATGCGGAAGAAGTGTATTGCATTTCTAGCCCATGTGGTTAAACCTGCTGAAGAGGAGAAGCTTCGCGATATCCCTGTTGTGCGTGATTTCCCTGAAGTTTTTCCTGATGATCTTCCTGGTATCCCTCCCGCTCGTGAAGTCGAGTTCCGTATTGATCTTGTCCCTGGTGCTTCCCCCGTAGCTAAATCTCCTTATCGTCTTGCACCCGCTGAGATGCAAGAATTGGCCAGCCAACTTCAAGAGTTGACTGCTAAAGGATTCATTCGCCCTAGCTCTTCGCCCTGGGGTGCTCCGGTGTTGTTCGTTAAAAAGAAAGATGGATCGTTTCGCATGTGTATTGATTACCGCGAGTTGAACAAACTCACCATTAAAAACCGGTATCCCTTACCGCGTATTGACGACCTCTTTGATCAACTCCAAGGTGCCTCTTGTTTCTCGAAGATTGATCTCCGCTCTGGCTATCACCAGTTGCGCATCCGCGATGAAGATGTTCCGAAGACTGCTTTTCGAACTCGTTATGGCCATTTTGAATTCTTGGTCATGTCCTTCGGTCTAACCAACGCACCCGCCGTTTTCATGGATCTAATGAATCGGGTGTGTAGGCCTTTCTTGGATAAATTCGTGATCGTGTTTATCGATGATGTTCTGGTGTATTCTAAGACCAAGGCCGAGCATGAGCAACATCTTCGGTTGGTGTTGCAGAAGCTTCGAACCGAGCAGCTCTATGCTAAGCTTTCCAAGTGTGAATTCTGGTCTGATGAAGTACAGTTTCTTGGTCATGTTGTAAACAAGATGGGTATTCATGTCGACCCATCCAAGATTGAAGCAATCAAGAACTGGATTACGCCATCCTCTCCTTCTGAGATCCGTTCCTTTCTAGGCTTAGCTGGTTATTACCGGCGCTTTATTTCGAACTTCTCAAAGATCGCTTTGCCTTTAACAGCTCTGACGCACAAAGGTAAACCGTATATTTGGGGCTCGAAGCAAGAAGAAGCCTTTCTAACGCTCAAGCGTTTGTTGTGTGAAGCTCCTGTTCTTGCGCTACCTGAGGGTAATGATGATTTTGTCGTGTATTGCGATGCATCCAACCAAGGTCTCGGTTGTGTTCTTATGCAACGAGGCAAGGTTATCGCTTACGCATCAAGGCAACTCAAGGTTCATGAAAAGAATTATACAACTCACGACCTCGAACTTGGTGCAGTTGTTTTTGCCTTGAAGATCTGGAGACACTACCTTTATGGTACTAAGTGTATCCTCTACACTGACCATAAAAGCCTTCAGCATATCTTTGATCAAAAGGAACTTAACATGAGGCAACGCCGATGGAACGAACTCATCAGCGATTACGATTGTGAGATCCGGTATCATCCTGGTAAGGCTAATGTGGTAGCCGACGCGCTCAGCCGAAAACCCTGCCAACTTAACTGTATCTTGCCGCGCACCCAGCTTCACTTCGCGCCGATTCAAAGCAACCTTGAATTGCGTATTCGTGACGCGCAGCGCGCATCCATCAGTAATGGTAACCTTCGCGCCGAGTTAGCGTGTGGCGCGGAAGCGCATTTTGTCCCTAATCTGAGTGGAATTCTCCGCTATCTCAATCGCATCTGGATTCCCTTTGATGAGAATCTTCGCGCTGATATCCTGAGTGAAGCGCACAAATCTCGGTATTCTATTCATCCTGGCGCTGATAAGATGTAGAAGGATTTGCGCATTACTTATTGGTGGCCCGGTATGAAAAAGGATATTGCTGTGTTCGTAGCTAAATGCCTGACTTGTTCTAAAGTGAAAGCTGAACACCAACGCCCATCTGGTTTGCTCGAACAACCAGAAATTCCTACGTGGAAATGGGAATGTGTAGCAATGGACTTTATTACCAAGTTACCTTTGACAGCAAGCAAGCATGATAGCATTTGGGTAATAGTGGATCGATTGACTAAGTCTGCTCACTTCCTGCCCATTCGTGAAAACTACCGTGTTGAGCAACTCGCGCAGCTTTATGTCAAGGAAATTGTCTGCCGCCATGGTACTCCTTTGAGCATCATATCCGATCGCGATGGCCGTTTTATATCTCGCTTTTGGAAATCTCTCCAATCTGCGCTAGGAACTCGCTTGGACATGAGTACGGCATATCATCCTCAGACTGACGGTCAGTCTGAGCGAACTATTCAAACTCTTGAGGATATGCTCCGATCTTGTGTTCTTGATTTTGGAGGTAATTGGGATTCACACCTACCTTTGATCGAGTTCTCTTATAATAACAGCTATCATTCCAGTATCGGTATGGCCCCATTTGAAGCGCTTTACGGTCGTAAGTGCCGCTCCCCGATTTGTTGGAGCGAAGTGGGAGAAGCTCAAATCACAGGACCCGAACTTGTTCAAGAGACAACTGATAAAATCGCCAAGATCCGTGATCATCTGCTGACTGCCAGGAGCCGACAGAAGAGTTACGCAGATCGTAGGCGAAAGCCTCTCGAATTTCAAGTTGGTGATCTTGTTCTCCTCAAAGTGTCGCCTTGGAAAGGTGTTGTCCGCTTTGGGAAGAAAGGTAAGCTTGCTCCTCGTTATGTTGGTCCATTTAAGATTCTCGCGCGTGTGGGAAAAGTTGCCTACAGACTTGACCTGCCGCCCGCGCTCAGTAATGTGCATCCAACGTTCCATGTATCCAATCTCAAGAAGTGTTTAGCTGACGAGAACCTTCACATTTCACTCGATGAAGTTCAAGTTGATGAATCTATGCATTTCGTTGAGAAGCCTGTTGAGATTATGGATCGCGAGGTTAAGCAAACCAAGCGCAGTCGTATCCCTATCGTGAAAGTTCGTTGGGAGTCCAAGCGCGGAGCCGAGTTTACATGGGAAAGGGAAGATCAAATGAAGATCAAGTACCCGCACCTGTTCTCTGCGCAACCTACTTCGAGATAAATTTCGGGACGAAATTTCTTAAAGTAGGGGAGACTGTGACATCTGCCCTGATCCGACCCGACCCAGGTACCCGTTTCTCTGACCCGATCTCTTTCTTTTATGATTTAATATTTATTTATACTTATATTTTACTTTTAATAATAAAAATATATATTTCCTTCCCGCCTTTTTCTCTCTCTTTCTTTCCGCCGTCCCCTCCCCCTTCCTTCTCTCTTTCCGCCTTCTTTTCCCTCTTGTCGCCGTCCCGCCCTTAAGCCTTGTTTCCCTCAACTCTTTGCTTGTCCTTTGGTTCTTCCCGCCTAAGGATGTCTGCAGCTCCACGCGCCAGACTCCTTACATGGAAGCCTGCGTGAAGACATCTTGTTCCTGCGATGCGTGAAGAGAACTCTTCTCGCAGCGCGCTAAGAATGCATGTTCTTCCCGCAATGCGCTAAGAATGTATGTTCTTCCCGCGATGCGCTTAGAATTCTAGTTCACGCAGCACGCTAAGGATGTGATTCTTCCCGCAGTGCGCTAAGGATTGTTGTGCCAGCCTTCGCGCTCGCGCACTCAGCCTTCCCGCGCTTAACCCTTGTATCTTCTGTTTAAATCTAGCCGTTTGCTTTTGTGTTGTCTTATCTTCTGTGCTGTTGACCTAACCTATCTAATGTCTGAATAGTTACTTTCGGCGCAGCATGCGTACCAACCCCCATTGGTTGGTAGAAAAAGTGACTGACATTATCTTTTGAGATCTGCTTTTGCCATGCTTGACCAGTACCTTTATCTGATCCGCCCATGCTTTTTACTGTTCCCTGTCAGCTTTATCTTGCCCCCTGCAGCTGCCATATCTTTTGATATCTTTACTTTTCAGAACTTTTTACCGTTGATATCTTTTCTTTTACTTTTTGAGATCTTTTCCCCCTTTTTTCTAGGGTTTGTGTCTCCTAGGGTTTTCCTATAAATAATAATAATATTTTCATAACACATCACACACAAACACTTAATCTCTCCTGTTCTCTTGCTCCTTGCTCTCTCTGCCGTCTTCCTCTCTGCCTCCGTCTTCCTCCCTGTTCTGCCCTGCTTTTCCGGTAATATATATATATTATATAATAATTTACTTATTAATTATGCTAACTTATTATCAAGACTTAAAACAGATCGTTAAAACAATAATCTTAATTATAGGTTAACTTTGCTTGTTTAAGAGTTGATTCTTGCATATCTTTCACCGCATCGTTTATCAAGTGAGTTATCTCGTATCTAATCCCTTTTTATTTTAAATGCTTTGGGATGTTCATGTGTTCATACAAAACTTGAGTCTTAAACTGTTTATGAACTTTAGTCGCGCAGTATCCCATGTGTTGAGGACGTAGACTTGGCTGTTTATTTGTATGTGTGGATCATTAACCGTCTTGTCGGTCTATTCCGCAGTTTTCATGGTACCATTAGATGAACACGGGAGAACATTCGTTTATGATTTTCTCTTTTGTTACACTTGCACAGTTAGTCTTGTTTGTGAGCTCAATTGTGAGCACTGGCAGTCTTGTCTCTTAGAGTTGGTCCCGATCAGATTACACCCTTGTTGAAAACCAGACATACACATGTTGCGCGCAGATTTTATTGTTATCTATGTATTGTATTAAACTTGATCTCTCACCAACACGCAAGTGTTTGACGTTTATTTTAACACATGTTCAGGTTTGCAGTAGCTGTTTTGGAGCTTGTGGACACGTAGGACGTTTTTACTTTTGGACCTAGAATTAAAATGTATCAGGACAAGTTAATGATGTTTGAATGTTATAATTTATAATATATTGATTTATGTTTGATTTATGTTCTTTATTTTCCCCGCTGCGCGTGCGCGATAAAATGTGTATAAATAAATATTGACACCAATAGTGTCGCGAGTAATGAAGCAATATGTGGCGCCCCGATGTATAATCCGCCTTTGGTCGGGGTGTTACATTTGTTAGTGAGACCGAGAGGTGATCTAGCTTTCTTGAGTGAACCTTAGTTGTGTCATCCTTAGATACCGGTGTCGTGAGATTCTACAATCCATTAGCTTATTATACCTTCAATAGGATTCTTACATAGGTAGACATTTTCTCCATTGATAAATCTTACTCTCAAAGTTTTGTCTAGTTTTCTTAAGTTAATCTTTTAAGTTAATTAAAGTAAGTTAGGTTAAGTAGTTAATAATAAAAAATCAATTTAAAAAATATTATTCTTAGGTGAGTCTTGTTAGGGTTAAGTATTAAGTACGTTTTCACGTGTCCTTGTGTTCGACACTCGGACTTCCTTAGGTCTATACTATTAGTGATCGATACACTTGCCGGTTGTGTGTGGATTCGTTAGGATTTTCGTTTAATAAATTTAAAGCTCAGTTGTGAGTCATTTAAAAAGGGTATTCATTAAACACACATCATATCTATATGTTCAAACTTATGAATTTCTCACCAACCTTTGTGTTGACAAACTTTATTTTATGAAATGTTACAGGTTTGCATCTAGGTTGATTATGGAGTTTGGAGAAGAAAACGACACAAATACCTTTAGGATATTTGCAAAAATGAACAATATTTGAATTGCTATATTATATTGTATTTGTCTTATGAATATTGTTATGTGACATTTTCGATGTTGTGATATGAAACGAGTTTGTTAAATATTGTCGTTTTAATTAGTGTCATGTTCTTATGGGCAATCGTTACACCTCGGCATGTTCCGCCGCCTTTGGTCGGGTGTGACAAATGGGTGTGACATTGTGTGTCTTAAGCGAGTAAAAATCGTATCGGTTCGGTTTCCGTCTCACAACAAGTTTATAGATGGATTCCACATACAACTAAAAAGTCTACAAATGAAAATATTTAAGTTCTACAACTAAAAAGTCAACAACAAGCCTTTTTAACAAAAGTTTGGTTTGGTTCGGTTTCCATCTCACAATGAGTTCATAGATGGTCTCCACATACCCAGACTTGTATATGTGACTAACAAACTAAAATGCAGAAGTTAAGCATGGTTAGTAAGCAATAATAAAGTTAGATAAGTATGTATATATATATATATATATATATATATATATATATATATATATCAATAACACGAAGTTATCCATGAAGCCTTGCCTTACTAGGTCCGAAACCTCACCGACCGGAGCCGGAGAAGTAACTACCAAAGGTAACAAGGAGTATTATATTATGTTGTGCCACCATAAACAAGTGTTAATAAGGTTAGATAAACAAATTAGAATGAAAGATTTAACTCAGTTTGACTTTTAGAAGTCAAACACTCAAGAACAACTAATAAATAACCTTTGAATCTTCGATGTTTTGAGAGAGAAATGAGAAATGTTAGCAGGGAATTATGTATGAGAATAGTGGTGTATATACAGGGGAAGGGGTTGGGTCAAAGATAAGTGTTTATATCAAGAGGTTGCATGAAAATGAATCAAAATAAGGCATAAAATAACAAAAATACGCAGCTGCTGGTCAGAGCAGGTCGCGATACCCGACCAGGACACCCCTCCCCCATCGCGTAGCATGATGGGGTACCTGATGGTTATTTTCAGCTTTTCAAATTTGGCAGAAATGGTCCCCGAGGTTCGTTTTAAGTGGTTTTTACGCGTTTTAAAGGCCGAAATGAATGTTTTCAAGACCCAACAAGTGTGAAACCATATTGTAACATAAAATCCATCATTTTGATTATTTCCAAATTGTCGGTTTACAAAACGGGTCGGTTTACAAGATTTAAGTTTACAAAACGAATACTATTCTAGACCTGAAATTGACGAATGTCACACATGCATTTGACCCGAATTCACGGGTATGAGTCTCATCAAGCCCATATATTTCTTAAATGGGTTATAACATCTCATTAAATTAAAAACTAATCTCACCAAATATTTGATAAAAAAATCTATAAAGTAGGGATATACTAAAACTTAATATCTGATTTATTTAAAAAAATATATATTATTTATAATTAAAAAACAAATTTTATAATAAAAAAAATAAACGGGTCTTGGGTCTTATCAAACTCATATAGCTTTTAAACCGGATTATAATATCTCATTTATTTGTGAAACAATTTATCATCAAACCATTAGTATATTATTACCTTTCATACAATAAAAAAATCAAAAAATAAATAAAATTTAGAAACAAATAATATAAAATAACCCCCGTAATACGGGGGATAAAAACTAGTAAATTATTATAAAAAAGAGTACAATATGACGTTAATAAATATAAAACATAAATAAAACTACTCCATCTTGACCCAAGTGTGTTCTACTGTATTGTTTCGTAGTGCCTGGCGAGCCCTTGGCTACGTAAGCTTTTGAACCTCTTCAGTTGTGTTTGAAATTGTGGCGTGTTCCATCATTTAAACTTTCATCGGGAATAATTTGGTTGTTCTTCATGGTCAAGCTCAAAATTTTGCATGGCAATATATTTCAAAACATCTGAAATGAAAAGTTGAAATTGTTGTGTAAGCATTTGTGGAATGCTTATTGGGATATCATCCCACAAGCTAGAGCTCATTTTGAAATGTATGAGTCAATATAACGGGTAGTAAAAGAGAGATGAAGTATAAGAGAGAGTTGTGTGGGAAAATGTTTTTATAAGTTTATTTATAACGGGAAGAAAGTAGCCTAGGATAAAGAAAATTTCTCTAGGTTTTAGTTATTGTTTGATTTTTAAATTTATTTTTGTTTATTTAAAATACTACTAGAGTCAAAATAAACAAAGAAAAGTTTGAAATGGTTGGAGGACGCCTACCAAACCTATCTGCTCACACACATTTGGAAGTGCGACCTCCATCCATCAATCATACCACATCGCCACCCACCTGGCATGCGTTGTAGGTAGTCTAAGTCTAACAAAAGTTAAACTACAAACTTCAAGTTCCAAACAGAATGAAACTAAGATTGTATCTTAAACTAACCGACTTCAACGACTCAATCATTTTCAACAATTTATAAACATTGTGCTCATTAGTAGAGATAAGCAAAGATAACATTACCATGTTTTTAAGAAAATCAAGATCAGTACCGGTATTTACTGAATTATTGCCCACGGTAGTGTTTAACTATACCGTTACTAGAGCATTTTCGGTACATGTGCTAAGTCCGGGAGAAATTCATGAACGGGAAATTCAGGATCTCATTTCCAAAAGGGCTACTAAATTCACAAATGGCAAGATAGTAAAAGGAGCATCTATGTAAGTAAATCACCTACTAGTGGCGACAAACGACAAGTTGCACCAATTGTGTCTGTCGTCATTCATTCAAAGGCGGACTTACCTGCCACACAACTGAATGAATTCTTCAACAAATCCCACCTCCATTATAATAATTGTATTATAAAAATCCCAAATCGTCTATTAATCCTCACCAACCAAAGCCCCATGATCTTTCTAGAGAATCCACAACCTCATTGTTAACCACTAGACTACAAAATAGATGTAGCCATTTGTGACCCACACACACACAATCGACTCAAGAAACAAGATTTGTTTGGGTTTAATATCATATCTTTCTGTTATCTGTTTCTCCCGCTTATGGCTTCTAATGGGTATCTTCCTACCCTCTTTTTTGGTCCTGAACAAGGCTTCAATAGATTACCCAAGGTTAATTGTTTAAGCTTTCTTACTGATTGAATTATGTTCGATTATTCTTCAAGTTTTCTCAATTGGGTATGTTGAATTTGTTCGATTATTGTTCGAATTTTAATTGGGTATGTTGGTTTTGTTCTATTTGACTTCAAATTTCACTTGGGCATGTTGATTTTGTTCAGTTATTCTTCATATTTCAATCGGGTGTGTTGAATATGTTCGATTATTAATCAAAATTTAGTTGGAGGTTATGTTGATTCAACCAATGTTTTAAAAACCGGTTTTTTTACTCGTACCGGATTGAATTAAAAAATGGTACAACCGCTTACCTTGTAATTTGATATTATTGCAACTTCAACTAAAATATAACTCAAAAGCATATGATTTGATAATAAAATATAGGGTTTGGATCAAATACAAATGAAATTAACGTGCTAAACGTGAGAATCAAGTAGAGTTTTTATACATACAAGTAGAGTAATTATGTAATTACTCTACTTGATTCTCACCTTTTGTACGTTAACTTTCCCCATAAAATATAATCCAAAAGGTAATTCGTTATAACAAAACAATACAAAAGCACTTGTTTTTAAAAATTAATACAAAAGTATGCGCGTTTCAATATTAATCGCTAGGTTAAAAGTAATTTTTAAAAAAAAAAGGCCGCAAAATATCAAAAATCTTTTGGGCTATAAACAGATTTGACGGTTTAAACTGAAACTTTAGAAAAAAAACTGTCGGTTTGATGTTCTAGCAAACCGTCCAAAAAAATCGGGCTCAAAATGCCGGCCTAATATGCGAAACCCGGTATTACTGGTTCAACATGCCGGTACGACCCGGTATTTAAAACACGGGATTCAACTGTTTTGTTTGTGTTGATTTTACTGCTTTTGACTTTTAATGAATTCAATTTTGCATTGGTTTGACTTGATGAATATTTCACTTTTTGATTGAATTTTGCATTATTGTGTAAAATTGTTAGACTTGTTGAATTAGGGTAGGATTAGATATTAAGATTGTGGTTTATTTAGTTTTTGACTTTTTGTTAGGTAATTTGGATGTTTTGTTATGACTTATCTATATTAGTTTACACACTTCACTTTCATATTAGCAATTAATTAAATGCATACATAATTATGACTTGAGTTGCTCTATCAAAGTTGGATTTGAGTTCCTGTAAACTCGAAGTCAACGCCTCTTTATGTTTCAAGATTATATTTTTACTTGAATTCAAACTTGATGGATTAGGCACGATTGAACTGAGATCGCTTGATAAGCACTCGGGTCACTTGCAGCCATACTACTTGTACATAGTTGTGTGAAAAAAAATCATATAATTTATGGGAAATGAATGAATTATTGTCTTAGGGAACCATATAATTCGGATCATGTCAAAAGACGTTAAACTTAACATGGTTATTTTTCATGGTTGATTGTTTTCCGAAGGAAAAATCATTTTTACAACATATGTTTTCAATTTGTATATTTGCAAGAATAAATTCTTCAATGTTATGTCCTTATTGCAGGACTCACAACATATTTTGCCTATTCATGGTTTACGGGATGATGTCATACGCTCAAGTCCCCTCAATGTGGGCCCATGGAAGCCGATAAACGAGTTATTCGATAACAAACAAATTGTCATGATTGACCAGACTATTACAAAGCCAGCACTCATTGACATCCAAGGTTCACCAATCTCTCTCTTTTTGAAATTAATTATCTTATTGTTGCAACATTAAATCTTAATAATCAATTTCTAGTGTTTTTGTAAATTACTTGTACTTGTAATTATCTGATTATTAGTTGATATTAGCTGCAACAAAACCAATATCAAATGGTAGAGTAAAATCACTTATTTTTTTCTAATATAATAATAATAATAATTATTATTATTATTATTAGCAGATATATATTAAACATGATATATGTTACTGGTCCTTAATTTTGAAAAATAACACGTATGGTTCCTACTATTTTGAAAGCATAACGCTGATGATCCTTGGAATGGATGCCGCTAGTTTTCCAAAATGTATGTGAAATGACCAAACTACCCTTACTATTGGAAAAAACTTGTAATAAAAACCAAACCCCTAAGCTTTGCATGTCAGTAACAATAATCTTCTAATTTTACAACCCTTCTCGACAGATTGTTGCCCGAACTCGACACTTTTCAACTTCAAGTTTCCAATGTCGGGTTTAATTGAAGTGGAGAAAGATAAGCCGGATCTATTATCACTTTCAGGCCTAACGGCTCTTAAAACCGTGAAAACAGACTGCAAGCCGTATATTGCCGATATTGTTCACATGGATTCTCAGCTTATTTATCAGAACCTAGAACTTGATTCCCGGCAACCATTAATTGATTTTGTTGGTGATTTGGTTCGACATTCTGAAATTACAATTGATGAAGATGGGCATGTGTCATTGAGTGGCACTAGAACTGAGATGAAGGACATACTTTCGATTCTTTCTGAGTTCTATTTGTCAAAGAATTCAACTAATTGGAGGAAGTCGTTGGTACCCCATTTTAATAGGTACGTACGCGGTACATGTACTCCCGTGTGAATGGCAAGTGGCCCGTTGGGTAGAGATACAGTCGAGCTGAGGCCGAGTTTGACTAGGCTCGAGCTCGGCTCGTTTATTATCTATTAATTAATAATTATTTATATAAATTTATAATAATCTTTTTATTTATATTATAAGTATATAAAATACATATAGTTGTGGTCCCTAAAATATGTCCAGATTATGGTTTTGGTCCCTAAAATAAATGGAGGTTAACTTTTCTGTTAATTTTTTCAAGAAAAGAAATGACCAGAATACCCTTAGTCTGAAAAAGGGAAAAATATATAATTCTTCATAAGTTTTGTAAAGAAATAAGCTCTATTTCTAAAACTCAAACTCGAGCTCGCTTAAGCTCGGCTCGATTCGAGCTTTTAGCGAGCCAATCTCAAGTAGCTCACGAGTACACCCCTGTCGTTGGGTAACAAGTCAGACCTGTACTGGTCAAAACAGGTTAGGCCAGGTTGGGCTGACCCATCAACACTATTTTGTCCATTATGTTATACAGAACTTATGTATTAAATAAGAATTCTAAAAAACTTAATTTGTAAAACAATAATCTAACTGTTTTTAGTGAAGTCTAATTCTTTGCCTGTTTTGACCCGCTGGAGATAAAAATAAAAACCAAATTGACCCAGTTTTGGGTAAAATGGTCAAAATGGCCACTTTTGATTCTTGAAAATTGATATTATGTTGTCATAAACAGACTGGATTATGGATCAGCATTGGAGCTTGAAACCGTGATCGTTGCTCCTCTGAAGAGGTATGTCTATTTATTTTATATCATAATACTAGTTTGAGACCCGTGTATTACACGGGCAATTAATGAAAATTTTAATATTTAAACATTAAACAAAATACAATCAATAACACAATTGTCATATATTGTTAATATAATTACAAATTACATTAAAATTACAAGAATTAAAAAATAAAACATTACCCACATATTTTATATATAAGAAAAAATTCCCTTGTACACAACATTTGTTGTTGTATTGGTCTTTATCAGGAATCAGAATCTTTAAGCCACACCTGCTTGTAACTTGACAAGGCGGCATATAGTTGTCCATGTGAGAATACGGGTTCTTTTAAGTACAAACCAACCCTTGATAATGATTGACCTTGGCTTTTGTTTATCGTCATCGCGAAACATACTGCTAGGGGAAATTGTCGTCTTTGAAATTTGTATGCTATTTTGTTGTTTGATGGAGTCAGTGGCGATCTATGGATCAAAACTCTATGACCAATGTTAGTTCCAGAAATAATTTTGGCTTCAACTACATGAGTACCTAAAGATATAATTTGTAGTCGAGTACCGTTACATAAGCCTTCTTTCTGGTTGAGATTTTTAAGGAGCATAACAGGAACACTAACTTTTAGCACCAGTTTGTGGTTTGATAGTCCGGATATTCTTAGACCATTAAGCAGTTCAGGAGAGTATAAAGTTGTATCAACAATATCATTGATATATTCTGAACTGCATATGGTATCTGAACTTAAGTACTCGACTTCATCACCTGGAAAAAACTTGAGCAAACTATCATTAATCTCATCAACAATTTCGTTTGTTGGTGCAAGTATTGCTCTATCCTGAAAGTAATGTTGGTTCTCGTAATTATGTAGAATATCAGGATATACAAAGTCAAAAAGTTTTGATATAAGATCAACTGAATCTTTTATAAGTAGATCTTCAGGTATATCTATCGTTGCAACACCATCATTAGGACCGTCAATATTACCTTCACCTATATCTAAAATCCATTTAGCAAATAATCTAGTTTCCTCAACATCAGATGACGACGTACCCATAGTTAACCTTAGGTTTTTTGTTAATCTCAAGACATTGCATTCACTCCAAATGTAAGAACATAGAGAGGCGTTTACGATGTCATGTCTAGTCGCCTTTTGAATTACAAGTAGTATTTGTCGAAAGTCTACTCCAAATAAAACTTTTCCTCCAAATAGCAAATTAGAAGATAAAACATCTTTTAAAGACCTGTCAAGAGCTTGAAAGCCATGCTTGTGGTGCATTGGAGCTTCGTCCCAAATTATTAATTTGGTTTTTTCTAATAATTGCGCCTCATCTGTTCCTGGATTCATGTAGCAAGTAGAATACTCATTAAGATTTATCGGAATATGCAACCTGGAATGTGCTGTGTCACACCCCGACCAAAGGCGGCGGGACATGCCGGGGTGCAACGATTGCTCATAAGCGCATGACACTATTTAAAGCGACAATATTTAACAAACTCATTTCATTTCACAACATCGAAAATGTCACATAACCAAATATTCATAACTCAAATACAACAAAATATAGTAAATCAAATATTGTTCATTTTTGCTAATATCCTAACGGTATTTGTGATGTTTTCTTCACCGAACTCCATAATCAACCTAGATGCAAACCTGTAACATTACATAAAATAAAGTTTATCAATACAAAGGTTGGTGAGCAATTCATAAGTTTGAACAATAGATATATAGTATGAAAAGCCACAAAACTAGTATACAAAACCATAAATAATAGCTATAAACTTGGATAAATAGTTATCGCTAACAAGTTAGCGACACCCAACTATAAGGGGTTGCCAAATAGTTTAGGATTTTATAGTTATCGTTAATTGCATTACGTTAACGACACCTTGCCATGAGGGGTTGCCAAATGGTCTAGGATTTATAGTTCCACCATCCAAAAGCGATAAACACATAGTCAAATAAGCATAGAACACCAAATCGAGCAATTATTCAAGTAAGGTATACAACAACGTTTGTGGTTTAAGACCCCAAGTATAAAACATTTAGTTTAGATAAGTTGAAATGTCACCCCCAAAATAAAAGATAGAAAACGGGGTATGAAGTTACTCACGTTCAAGTAATAAACTTGAAAGATTGATTATTTGGAGATTTGCCGGAACGACGAGTTTAACGTATGAAGCCTAAATAAAAGAAAGTCTTGGATTTAGAAAGGTTGTCTTGAAGATCTTTAAATAAAATAATTGTTGCAAAAACTAATCAATTAAAGTTTAAGGTTTAAAATGTAACTATTTAAGAATTTACAATAATAACTCTTTTAAAAAATGTAAGTTTGCTCAAAACCGGGTTAAAGTATCTAACCTTAATATTTACTTAACCAATGTTAAGTAATAAGGTGGGGAAAATGCTAAAATGCAAGTTCCATTAGGCTAAAGATACTAAAACGGGTTTTTAACGAGTGTTCGGGTTGTCGGTTCGGGTCTTGACAAATGGTCGAACCCAAAGTCAACTTTCCAAAATATTAATTGTTATGAGATAACTCATTAAAACATACCAACACTTAACCAAGTACGTAGATCTATTGTTTAGAACTAACAACGCACGTTAAGCGAGTGTTCGGTTTTGTCGGTTCAAACTATGTTATGAGATCAAGTTGGATCCAACTATTCCAAGTACTTAAGAAAAATAATTAAAATCAGTTTGTAAACTATTTTTTTTAAAGAAATATACAAGTCTTGATAACTAAAAACACACTTGTGTGTCTTAAGCGAGTAAAAGTCGGTATAGTTCGGTCTCCATCTCACAAATAGTTCATAGATGGTTTCTACATGCCTAAATATCATAGAACTTGTATATTGGTTTATAAATGAAGAAAACTTAAATTTTACAACAAAAAAAGTTAACTACAAGTCTTTTAAGCAAAAGTTTCGGTTTAGTTCGGTTTCCATCTCCCAACGAGTTCATAGATGGATTCCATATGCTTAATATCAAAGAACTTGTAAAAATGATTTTTGAAACTCAAATCTAGCAATAAACATGTTTAAACAACTATTTTAACAAAACTAGTAAACAAAAGTTCGGTTTCCGGTTTGGACTAGTTTCGGTTAAACCGAGGTTAGTCTTATACAAACCCACACCATGGAACTTGTAAATAGGATGAACAAACTAAAGGGTTAGAAGTTAGTCATAAGTGATATGTATAATAAGTTATGTGTGTGTAAATATATATCAAGAACACGAAGTCCTCCATGAAGCCTTGCCTTATGACATTCGAAACTTAACCAACCAAAGTCGGTGAAGTAACAAATAAAGGAAACAAGGGGTGTGTATTATATATATGTTGTACCACCATATTCAAGAGTTAGTAATGTTAGATGAACAAGTTAGAATGAAAGACTATAGTTAGTTTGACTTTATTTTAAAAACTTCAAAAAATACATAAGAAATAACAACCTTGAATCTATGGAGTTTGAGAGAGTTTTTTGGAGATGTAGCAAGAGTAAAATGAAGAAGATGGGTGTGTATATATAGGGAAGGAGTGAAGGGTTGGGTATAAAGATTCTTTTATGGTTTGCATAAAAATGGGTATGTTTAAATGGTCAAACAATGCATAATATAAAAAAAAACAATATTTTATATATTTTGTATATTTTAAATGACAAGATCCAATATTTTATATATTTGAAATGTTCGGGTTACAAACGGGTCGGGTTTACATAACAAAAGTGACCCGAAATTGACGAATGTCACATGCTGTGCGACCTCATGTTAACAATAACGAAGCAATTCCACTTAAAGCAACAGTTAGGACGATTTCACCTTTTGATCTTATGGCAGTTGATAAGGTCTTCCATAAGTACGTTTTACCTGTTCCACCATAACCATATACGAAGAACACACCACCTTTATTCTGTTGAACAACCATCATTATACGATCAAAAACATTTTTTTGCTCATTAGTAATTGAATTAAATAAAGTTTGGAACTCTACTTTTATCAAGTTTTGGTCGTATGACAACTCTTCTTGAATCAAACTATTAGATGCAATAGATATATACTCGGCATCGGGGAAAGGCATGGTTTGACATTTTCTTAAGCTTGAGTTGTTGCGCAGCAAGATTTTTTCAATCTCAAATAAAGTGAGGTTCTTGATTTGATATTCGGTTAGTGATAACTCTGTTAAAATTGAATAAAAAATTAATTTGCTAATATTAATGACTATATACATAGATATAAAGATTGTAAAAATAACTTCCAAAATATTGATACGCGGTGACTTTAAAAGACGTCGCTGGTTGTAAAGAATGTCATCGGAAAGCCATTTCTAAGTATTTATCCAGACATGCTCTGGTCTAGATAATAATAATAATAATAATAATAATAATAATAAATAATCTTTTTTAAAAATCGTATTATTATTTAAAGTTATTGATTTATAATGGAGAGGGCCGATGGAAAAGCATACGCGATGAGAGTTGGGAGAAATTTGGTATCTAGGGTTTGATTGGATAAAAAATCGTATTATTATTAATTTTATGTTAAACACCAAACTTATCATTCATGTTTTAAAATCGTGTATGCATATTATCACATCAAAGTTTATTCCATCAGAACTATTATGCATATTATTAGAATCCAGATAATAAATAATCAATACGCAATAAGCTTAATAATAATAATAATAATAATAATAATAATAATAATAATAGTAATTCCAGAATCCATTTTAAATCGTATGCATAAAGGTGATCACAGAATCCATTTTAAAATTAAAAATCGTATTATTATTAATTCTATGTTAAACACCAAACTTAATGTAAACAGTTGACGAGGTCCATAAGTTACTCAAATTATTAGATTTGTTTCATATAAAACTCTAAGTTAGTTATAGATATTAGTTTGAAAACTAATAGATAACTTCCATATAAAACTCTAAGTTAATTAAGTTATTGATTTATAATTACAATTTTTTTTAAAAATTGTATTATCAATAAGACTAATATTCTAGAAGGTTAAATAAGAATAAAAAAAGTGATTGAAGTAAATAATTCAATTAAAATAATCGATCAATACTCTGGAAGACCATTTTTGCCTAGTCAAGTCTCTTTTACCTTGATTGAGACTATAGAGTGTGACTGGACCAAGAACACCTGCGTTCCATGTCTCAAAATGTGGACCGATGTTCTATAAAACCATATAAAAGAACAATAAGATTAACATGCATTTGTGTGTATGTATTATGAATGTGTATATATACATATAGAGATAATGCATACCGGGTGACCAACAGCAATGCTTAGTAGAAAAATCTTGTTCACACATGATCTTAGATTTACCGGTTTATTAAACGTTAGTTTTGAATTTGCTTGACTTCCATAGACAGTTTCTAAAGAATGGAATATTCTGAATGAGTTATATTACACAACAATTGTTGCACAAAATGGAAAACAAAAACATGGTTTGAATTTGTTTATGTTGTTCAATAATTTGCTTTGTGCATAGCCAAGAAAATACATACAAATTCTTTCTATAATAGGATTTATCAAACTAAAAAGGACAAAGCTCTAGAATAAGAATGCCAAAATAATGACAAAATATTATCTTCAAACTTCTTACCTGATAACTGCCCATTGATGAAAACGTGCAAAGCATGGCCTGCAGGTAAGACTGTAAGTGTAAGCCACTTCCCGATTTTCAAGAACCCCTCATTGGAACCAACCCGGACACTGCATGAAACTGGTCATTTTTAGAATTTGTTACAGGGGTCGGGTGACCTGTAATCGCTTTTTTAACTATATAATGCAACATGCTACATGAAAGTAACAAAAGATTGCACTTACTCTGTCATGTACCACAAATAATCCGAAGAGTCTCTAGTGACATTGAGTTGCTCTAATAGTCCAACAGTCGACTATGTATATTGTCATCATATGTTTCAGTTTCATCATTATATGACCGCCAAGAAAATCATCCTCCCGCTGAAGTCATCTCCATCAATGCAGTTTGTGAACCTACCTATTAAAATCAACCACATTCACACATCATTAATAACAATAAATGCAAACCTTTGACTCAAATATGCATAAAGGTAACTTTCACTTGAAAATGAGGTTTAAACCATTTATAATAATAAAATCTAAATTAAAAATTTGACTTCCGAGTTATTAAGAATAATCATTCTACTCCTTCACTTACGCTTCCCTAGTTCCTTCCTTCAATCATAGTATTAGTTTACGAATACAATTCTAGGCAATATTCTGAGAAAAAGTAACAAACTTTAAATCAAAATATTTGAACATATTATTATTAATTTGCAGTTTAGATGAATGATAATGATAATGGTAATAATAATAATAATAATAATACGGAAAAGTAAGATGAATTAAAAGTATCAGTTGATCTTAACATAATTAAAACATCAGATTAATAATAATAATAATAATAATAATAATAATAATATCAAATACACTTGATCAGTAAAGAGCTAGTTAATACACAAATCTCAAATTGAACATATTAAACCTAAACCTTCAATCAATCTAATATCAAAATTCAATCAAAAGAGTTAATAATAATAATTATATTACCTGGTGAAGATGAGAGAAAGAGATTTAGGGGTTTTGAGGTCCACCGTTGCGTCGTATATGTATATATATGGTAGATATAGTGAGGGGGGGGGGATAGTAATGGTGGCGGTGGTGGCCATGGAGAGGGTCTATTTAGTTGCCGGCACTTGGGTGGTGGTGGAGGCCATGGAGAGGGCCGATGGAAAGGCATACACGATGAGAGTTGGGGAGAAATTTGGTATGTAGGGTTTGATTGGATAAAGGATATGAGGTTTGAATAACAAATAAAATGGGTGGTAATGACCCATGTAAGATCCATATTTAAGAAAATCAATTAAAAAGTATGAGAATGGATGAGAGTGTGACAAGTGGCATATAGTAGTAGGCATTTATTAGAGTAGTAAGATGTGTTGACCAGTCTATTAGGCCTGTAACGTCATTATGCAATTTTTTGACTTATGAGAGGTCAAACGGACTGTTCCTCATACTAAACACATGTTACGGCCAGAGGGCACTTTCAAAATATGACATAATTGTGATAGCTATGTTATACTTTGTCAAAATCTGTGTTGACCAGTCAATTTGACCCATAACAATATTGTCTAACACAGTCCGAGAAAGTCAAACCGAAGTCAACAACAAAGAAGAAAGGGTCCCGTCACAAGACGACAATCCAACACAGAACCAACTACATTCAAGCCTGTGAAAGCCTACTATCAGTAATATACGATAAAAACCGAAACGGGAAATCAGCAATTCCTGTGTTAAGGAAATCAGGCCCCGAGCTACCGAGTCTCCTAACTCAGTTCTCAGCCAGCATTGCAGGAACAGGAATCGCGGTTCTATTTTCGGTTGTATGTAAATTAGCTAGTGGCAGAGTGCCATTTTGTTCATCAAAATTCCTCAACACGGGCCTCGGGCTGGGCCTCGTGTGGCTTTCGTGGGCCGTGAACGGGCTGAGGGATACGATCATGATGATTAATAGGAATTCAAGCAAGAAAAAGGGTTTGAAAGAGGAAGAAATGATGAAGGAATTGGATAGAAGTGTGAAGGAAATATACTTTAGAGCTGCAACAATATTGGCAGTGTTGGTGTTAAGGCTTGCTTAAAGAAGAACAGTGAGCTCATGTGAAGATATATATATGATGGTGTATGTCAATTGGGGTAAAATAGGGGAATTGATGATTAAGCAACTTTGGTCATCTGATTTGGATTTTGGAGTTGATCTTTGTTTGATCAAGTTTTGCATAAAATTTAATATGTGGATGTGTAAATTGCAACAACAATTTTGCGAATCACTGTATTATATTGTGTCGTTATCGGGTCAGATTTTGTGTTATTCGAATTCAAGCGTATTCAAGTTAGAAATCGAAAAATCGATTCAAATTCAGATAGATTTGAACAAAACGAATTATGAGAGAAAAAAAAATTAATGTAAACAGAAATAATTAATATATATAAAACAAATAAAAAGTATATGCATTTAAAAAAATAATAATATGAACTTTATTTGATTTTCCTAATCAAACCAGATAAAGAATCACAAATTTGAATTTGATTCGAAAACCGAATTTACTTAAGGTATTTTGGTTAAATGTACGTAAGGTATTTTGGTTAAATGTAAATAGGGCGTCAACCATGCCGAGTTGACAGCTTGAACCCGAACATGACCAATGCATTTATTCGTGTCATGTCTCTGGTTGAATACAATTTGGTTATGGGGAAAACTGTTTCAGCTAATTCCGCTAACTCGATGTGTGGCAATTTTAGCCCAATGTAGTTGATAAATTCAAGAGTTAATTATACAAGGAGTCCATATGATTTAACCACAGTAACATTTTTGGTGTTCGAGTTTAAAATATTGCACACTTGGTATAAAATGTTTTCAGTTTGTACCAGGGTTTGGGTTATGGCTAAATCTTTGACTTCCGCACACTTGCATGTTCTACATATTCCGTCTAGATCTATAGAAATCTAGCATTCAGCACCTCAGGCTCGATAAGCACCCTACTCTAGTCAATTGAGGGATTTACAAAATCCGTTGAACGTTGGTATTTTTTTTCGATGGCTGCTAAAAATGTCTGTAACATGGCTAGGGTTGGCCGGCAATATTCTGATGGTTGAACGGTTGCACAAGGTGGAGATGAACGATGGTGACTATTCATGTTGCTTTTGACTTGGTTCAATTTATAAAGATAAAAATACAAGATTGATTTGAACGACTGGTTCGATACATATTTACAACTAGCTAAACCCCATGTGCAGCAACCAAGCCACACCTTGTTAACATGTGGCAAAATATTATTTTGATTATTATTTTTTTTGCTTTATAGATAAAAGACTGGCAAAGCAAACCTATATTAACAAGTAACAGGTGGGTTGCTATACCATACAAAAAATCCAAAATAACTAATCAAAGCTGTAGTTGCATAATTAAACTGCTGTGAGTGTAGTTGCAAAATTATGTTTCTTACCTATTCCTGATAACCAAGTGGAGACAAATTTCAAAAAATTAAATAAAAAGCGGCACGTTTATCAGCTTATCACCTTTGAAACTACCCCTGCACCAACTGTCCGACCTCCTTCCCTAAGGGCAAATCTTTGTCCTATAAACCAAACATCAATACGTTTAAGTGCCATTTTTTTATAAAAAATCAGCTCTCTGTAAAATTCAACAAAAAAGCATAAAAAACAATATTTATCAATTATCACGTATAAGAATAACGAAACGAACCTGGTTCAAGAACAACAGGGGTAATAAGTTCAAAAGCAGCAGTGACATTGTCTCCGGGCATAACCATTTTAACATCTTCAGGTAACTCCACTTTCCCAGTAACATCAGCAGTCCTCAAATAGAACTGAGGTCTGTAATTTGAGAAAAAGGCTGTGTGACGCCCGCCTTCATCCTTTGTCAAAACATATATTTCTGCTTCAAATTTGGTGTATGTTTTTACACTATTAGGCTTCGCAATGACCTGTTTAAAACCATCATGCAAACCGATATCAACATGCATTTATATTTATATAATACACACACACACACATGTTCATTACAGAACCAAGTTTAAGTACAGAACCGCAGTAACCTCATAAACAAATGTGCCTACTATCGTTGTAAACAGGACGAGACAATCCACGGTGAGTACGGGCTAGGCGCGTATACAAACCAGAACTAGCCGGCTCGCCTCGTTTATCTCAACAAGTTAAAACATAGAGCTCACTGCTCGGTTCATCAAAAGCTCAAGCTATCACGTGGCTCGTCGTGCACGCTCTTTTATTTTTCAGATTTTGTTTTTTAACATGTGAGCAATGCAGCTTTTTTTTTGTATTTTTTAACTTGCCCAGTTGGACCCATTGAAAATAATATGTAGTCTTAATCAACCCATGGGTCTGTATTAAAAGTTCAAATACACCCATTTTATATGTTTAGGTTACAATTGCCAGGTCAAACAAACAAAAAAATATGGTTTTAGCAATGAATACCATTTCTAAAACAGCTTGTTTTGACCCATACCCATTTCTGACGTGAACCAAAACATGCATTTGACTCAAACCAAAACGACTATATTTAACTAAAACTCGTTCTGACCCGTTACCCTACACAACCCGACCTAACCGTTTTGCCAAGAATAGGATGATAAACCATAAACCAAATTAACATAGAAGCTCAATAAGGGATGCAGAATTAAGTTGTAGCTTGAACAATTTTTAATTACCTGTCCCCGCTGGATATCAGTCCTACTTATGCCACGTAAAAGGAGACCAACGTTATCACCAGCCTGGCAAATAAAGAAAAAAAATATACAATTAGTGTCACATGGAACCTTGGTAAGAAAAAGAATTATCAAAGAACAATCACTTACTTCTCCATGATCTAAACTCTTCTTGAACATCTCAACACCAGTAACTGTTGTTTTTTTAGAACCCTGAAACAAATATAAAATAAAAAGAAATTTATATTAAGCCGTCACTAACACATGCATGATTATTCACAACCAAAGGCAACAAATGATACATTTTACCTGCATTAACCCCATAATCTCAACTTCCTCACCAACTTTAATTGTCCCTTGTTCAACACGTCCAGTGGCCACAGTGCCACGTCCCTTGAACGAGAGAGAAAAAGCAAAAATGTTACAACTTACAAGGTATATCAACTGATTCGGATAAAACTTGAATTAAATAAAACTTTTTTTAATCAATAATACAAATTGTGGCGGTTGGCAGGTTGACGTGTTAAATTGTTAAACCCAAACACAAACCATATTCGTGTAAAAAACCATCGATCCTAGCACGCACACTTAAAATCGCGTAACACACTTATCTAAACGAGTTGGCAGATAACAATCAAGTAGTAAACATGTTAAACGATTTGTCAGTTTGTAGCAAAGTGAGTTAGACAGATCATCAAAAAGGTTGAGTGGGTCAACCTCAACACACACACACACAATTAAAAGTTTGCAACCCATTTAGAATCGGCAGGTAATGATCAAGTCGTCAACGTGTTAATAGGTTTCTGGTCTGTAAAAAATGGGCTGGACGGATCATAAACGACTTAGTTGGTCAACTTGCTTAATTAAACAAGTTCAACAGGTCAACCAAGCACGACTTGTTTAACTAGACAGATCAACACGAACAACGCGCGTTTATTAAATTAGTGGGATATGACAATCCAAAACCTTATTATTTTCTTGCCGGGTTCATGTTGTGTTGAAAATTAACACATAAAAGATCCTAGATACTTTTTATTAAATTAAAAAGATATTGTTGTTACAATAATACTTGTAATCATATTTGACACAGCTAACTATTATCAAATTTGAAAACTGGTAGACAAAACTGTTTCTGGGCATCGAAGCCCAACGAGGCCCAACTAACTACCCACTTTAATAAGGCCTCTTTATGATCATTGAAACATATATGTGCAATGTTGTTTCTTATGTTTATTATAATTTAAAAAAATTATACGGTGCTTTAAATAGATAAGAACTTAATAACATAAAAATTCATAGTTTGAAATCAATGTAAATACCGCAATTGAGAAAACATCTTCAATCGGCATTAAAAATGCCTTCTCTTTTTGCCTTTCAGGCGTAGGTATGTAATCATCTACAGCTTCCATCAATTTCAAAATAGCATTCTTTCCAAGTTCATCGTTAGTGCCCTGTAATGCTGACAAGGCAGAACCTCGTACGATGGGAATTTCATCCCCTGGAAACTTATAAAAGCTAAGAAGCTCTGCCATTATCACAAACATATATGTTTATATGAAAGATATCAAAACCGTCATAAAATAATGAAGTGAACCCTAAATGTGAATAAGTATAAAAGGGACAACGATTAACATTTACCTCGAAGCTCTAGCTCAACGAGTTCTAGTAACTCAGGATCATCAACCGCGTCACATTTGTTCAAAAAGCACACAAGTGATGGCACACCCACCTGTACAGTGACAGAGACATTGATTCTAACTTTTTGAAACTTCAATTAATATCATGCAAAAAGGATACATCAAAATTATCTGAAGATACCCAATCTCTCAACAATCATAAATTTTTAGTGTTTAAATAAACTGAAAAAGTGATCCTGGCTCTGATCATTTAAAGATTAAATGATAAATTTTGGTTAAATAAACTTCATACCAGCTGCAACAAACTGATAATTTAGAATTAAAAAAAAAAGAAAAAAAAACTGGTTTATTTATGGTATAAACATTTTATCCGCATATCTCTTAACAGTTCTTACTTAGATAAAAATTTTATACAGTAGATAAGAAATAAGATATTAATATATTTGATATACGGATCTCTAACAATCTAAAAAATGCCCCTCTGGTCCTTTTCTCATTATTTACTTTAATAATCAAATTTGTTAGCACAACTTTAAACAAAAGAATACGTATTAAAAGTAATTATCTACCTGATTATTCAATAACACACAACGAGTTTTAAAATATAGGTCTAAACACCCCCTAAAAGTCCTAGTTTGGTATCCTCATCGGACAATTTTCCCCATGTTCATATAGAACAAGACTATCATACGGATGCCAAAAAGCTATATAAAATAGAAGCTTAAACACAAATGACTATTAACCATTTAAAAAAAATTATTTCTTTATCAAACATTCACCCGACATAAATTTATCATCTGCCGCAACACAAAATTCAAAAAGTATAACCAGGTGAAACTGAAACAAACCTGACGTGCAAGAAGAATGTGTTCCTTTGTTTGGGGCATGGGCCCATCGGGTGCAGAAACAACTAGAATTCCACCATCCATTTGAGCAGCTCCAGTGATCATGTTCTATATATTATAGCAAATTAAGAAACACGACAACTAAACAAAGCCATATATTTGAAAAACTCACATGACTAAACAAACAAAACTGGTTAAATATAAACCCAACTAAAAAACAAGATGGTCAACTGAGTTACGAAAAGTTCAGCTACGTAACTATTAGGGCAATTTGAGTTTCGTCCCATTCAATAAACACCTAGTTGTTAGTTTCCCAGTAGCTAATAGTTAAAGGTTAAAAATCATTCATCATAGCATAACTTGTAACATAAACCATCTTTTACCAATAAAACTAGTATATAATAAATGTCTTACTTTAACATAATCAGCATGTCCTGGACAATCGACATGAGCATAATGCCTTTTAGCAGTTTCGTATTCAACATGAGCCTGCATAACCAAACAACGAATAAAAAATAAATAACAACGTATAACATTAATTAAATAAGCTGAAAATAAAATAAAACGATACTAAACCGTTGCAATTGTGATTCCTCTCTTTTTCTCTTCAGGAGCCTTATCAATTTCATCAAAGGCTATAGCCTTAGCCTTCCCTTCATCCGCCAACACCTAAAAAACACATAAATTAACAAAACTATATTTACTCCATGAATAAAAACAGAACTTATATCAAAAAATAAGAATACATGAAGTATATGGCAAAATCAAGCAATCAAACCTTTGTAATTGCAGCAGTCAATGTAGTCTTTCCATGATCAACGTGTCCAATTGTTCCAACATTAACATGAGGCTTACTGTCGTAAATATAATACAACAAACATTCAATAACAATTTTATTAACTTCCTACAAAATTACTCAACTTATAGATAACAATAAATTCAGTGTTGATAATGTATTATGAATTCATGATTGGTGGAGACAAGTTAAGTGTATTCATCATTAATATTCATTTCAAGCGACAATAAATCAAAACCTACTTAAATACTACCTCTCTTTAATGTATAACCAAATTAATCTCTAAGCTTAAACCTAACAAGTCTAACATGAAAAGTCAAAATGAAATCAGTAAGCTAATTATTGATTATAAAGCCTAATCAGATTGAAATCAAACGAATAGATATTGAATACATTAATTACAATTTAAATAAACGTAAAACCTAATTATCTTAATTAATATTAACAAGCACATTATCCGTAGAAAGAGCTTACGTTCTGGTGAAAGTGGCCATGGATCTCCACCAGGGATTAGAACTAGCCACGGCGTTATCATTTCCGGAAATCGAAAGAGTAATTGGAATAATACCGGAAGTAGATATGACGGATCCTCGAAGACCAGAGCGTAATTGAGGAGATAGTTTAAATAATCGGCTAGAATTAGAGTTTCTGAAGGCAACAGACGCCATTGATTGAATGGAAGAAGGGGTTTTGGTGGGTTTTACCAAGGATTGATTAATCGATAACTTGTGACTGTAGCAGGGTTAAGGGTTTTGTTTCGGCGTATCGAAATGAAATCAAATGGGCTGGGCTGGGCTGGGCTGGGCTGGGCTGGGCTATAGGCTTTTAAGTTTTAAGCCTAGTTCATAATATCACTTTTTTTTAAGGTTTTTAACTAATTTGTTATAGTTTTGGAAATATTGGTTTGTAACTGAACTTTGGCAATTCGTTCTCTCCAATCAATCTTTGGACTTTGGTGGCCTATGATTGAAATCAATCATGTAAGATGGAACACCGAGAGTAGTGGTGCATAAAACGGTTATTTCAAAACCGGATGGTTTCAAATTTCAAAAAAAGTGTTGATCACAAGGGTGATACAATTATAACTACGAAAAATCCATCACAGGGTTGATTTCTGTATTGCAGTGTTCACCACGGGGATGATTTATGCACTTTACTCTACGATTGAATACAATTTATCATTCGGTTTTAGAGTCTGTTATTCGTGTATTTTTGAACGTCCAACAAACATAGAATTGCCTAGGCATTCCCTACGGGGTGACCCAATAGCAAAAGGCCACCGCCAGCTGCCATAACCCGGCCATACAGAGCCCTTAAGCGCCTCCAAGTTATATCCAGTCTCACCCGTCTAAAGACCCACTGGTGTTAAACCCGGACGCCCTCAGGGTCAAACTAGAAATCACAAAGATCTTAGTTTTCCATCATTGAGCCACTCATACCCCTCCAAAGTGTTGTTTGTGGGGATTGAATCTGGGTCTCCTTTAAGAAACCCATGTATCCTCTGACTACACCACATTGGAAAGGATGACATATTAGAGAGTTCACATTAAGGGGGTTTTAGAGCTATTTTTTTGGAGATTTACATGTCATGCGTTTTTCCTCTGTTGCGGGAGTTATTTTTAGAATATATGTGTTTTTCAAATAAGTTCTTCACCAAGAACTAAAAAAATAAGTTGTAGACCCTTTATAGATTGTGGGGCCGGGTGGGGGTTTGGGCAATGGATAACAAAATAATAATAATTTTGTTAAAGGTAAAAATTGATGATGTGGGGATGTGTTTAAGTGTTTTTATGATTTCTTATTAGATGAGTTTTGAGTGTTTTTAAATAATTATATGTTTTTACATATTGGAATATAACTATGTATGTTTTTGAGTGTTTTTATACCTCTTATTATGGATGCTTTTATACTTTCCCCTTAATCGGTCAATCTTCATTTCTTTTATCTAAATATATTTTGTGTGCACATCAGTATATCACCACCTTAAAATTTTTTTTCACTTAATATATTCTTTTTTGTTTTGCTTTTTAACTTTGTTTTTAAAACGTGTTTATCTAAGTTGTAGAAACCGGTTCAGGTTCAAACCTATTCGGGTTGGCCAAAAGTTAAAACCAGGTTGAGTACAAACCGTTCGGTTTCTTATCGGGTTATTGTCTGGTTCTTGACTGTTTTGGACGGCTTTTCACCTGTTTTGATCAATTTAACCAGTCTGAGACATGTTTCAATGGCGAGGATTACAAACTGGTTTAGTACCCACAGTTTCCATGGTTTCAAACCAATTTCTAAGAGTATCAATTTAATTTGGGTTATCGGTTCGGTTTAGAAACTGAATTTTTTTTGCACCCCTATCGTCGGGTACATCCTCTCTCTTCTACGTGTAGTATTTACGTGATTCGTGTCGCTTTAAAATAATCTTTTTTATTTGATTTGCTTTGTTATCAAGATCATGACCACCTAATCATAAAACACTACATACCTTTTTCCCTAGTAGAAACGTAAGGACAAAAACACAAGTACACAACAGAAAAAAAGGACCAATGCTGACTATAAAGAATCCGATACAAACTTTTAAAAGGAGAATGTCTTGTTGGGTTGCTTCTTTCTTTTATTTCACCAAATTATCTTATTAGTTATTACCAAACAAACAATTGTTTCTTTGTTTTTGAAAAATTAATATTTTTTTGACAAAATGGCAAAAGACATCCTTTACGTTTGAACGTTTTTTCAATAGTCGTCCTTTAGCAAAAGAAATGGCAAAAAACGTATTTCATGCTTCAAATTCCGTTCACGTTACATCCTTTGACGCTAACCCAGTTAAATTTTTTGATTAAATATGGTAATGTGCTTTGCACATGAGGGTAGTGTGGTCATTTTACCCTTTAAGGATTGTTTGTGTAATTAAGTAAAGCTTTGGACATTTAAAAAAAGATTTTTATTTTTTCAATAAAACAAAAAATATTCAATAACCCCCCCCCCCCCCTTCTCTCTCTTTCTCTCTCTCTCTCTCTCTCTACCACCCACTCCCACCATCCGTCCATCCCCTCTCATCATCTTCATCACCACCAAAATCGGTTTTCCGCCGGAGAACACGTCGCCGTTCATCATCACCGGAGAACATGCCGCCGTTCATCATTGTCGGAGAACACGCTGCCGAAGAACACGCTGCCGTTCATCATCACCGGAAAACACGCCGCCGTTCATGAATCTGTCCATGGATCCGCCTCCGCCGTTCACATATGCATCCGCCTCCATCAGCCTATAAGTTAATCACACCATTCTACTCGTATTTGAATTCCGAACAGGAGCCATAAAGATTTAATCACAGTTATTTGTTAACGAACACGGATTTTTTATTTGAATGGTTTCTAGAGTTTATAATTTGAGGGCGTTTTACAGATCAGTGAGGCGGTGAGGACCTGGAACACCAAATCCCAACCTAGAAGTTGTAGATGGTGAGGCGGTGGTGTTACAGATCAGTGGTGGTGTTCCATGTAGGGTTGTTGGGATTTGGTTTTCCAGGTGGTGGCGGCGGCTGATGACCGTCGTTTTAGTCAATCAAAAACCCAATTAAACTAAATAGTTAGAGTAAGTAGGGTATCGTATCCACGAGGAGCATGTGGTCAATATTACAAAGTTTGTTTGATTTTTAATATAAAATTAACTAACTAAGATGGACAAACGATGTCTAGCGAAAATTAAAAGATTGATTTTAAAAACAATTTAAAGAAAATGCAACTTCCTCCAGGTTTCAGGTTCTAGGTTTCACACAAAACTCGTTTCATTAATTGGACATCACATAGACATGGTGTCGGAAGTCGGTTAATTTATGTGGTAATCAAAAACAGATATTTGTCATCGGATCTTTTATAATTTAATTACCCTATTTACTAGTATGAATCGACCTACTGTATGTCACCCAACAAGCTACTAGGTTTTGTCATCAACCGAACAAGTTGTAAAGCAAGGACTACTAATACATGCAAACAGTTTAAATAAACCAACACATCAATATGTTCATACAACGTTGTCAATGTCAAGAACAAATCCAAACACTAATAGAATTGAGAAACATGTAAAACCCAAACGAACCATTCACCTGGAGAATGTTACAATAAGATTAGTCTCGTCTCATGATGATTTACTCTTGATTTTTTTATGCACAGCAGTAGGGTTCTGCTCCCTTTGGCGGCTCCTAACCTCGTACAGCCCTCTAAACCCCCAAAACAACGATGCCCCTTATTTTCTTCTCTAATCACATTATATGGGCCCCGTAAG
Organism: Bidens hawaiensis; assembly: GCF_021521415.1. Taxonomy (NCBI): domain Eukaryota; kingdom Viridiplantae; phylum Streptophyta; class Magnoliopsida; order Asterales; family Asteraceae; genus Bidens; species Bidens hawaiensis. Next base: position 13,484 of record NW_027499665.1, on the reverse strand, counting down.
CCTTTAGCCTATCACAATAAATTTAGTGAATATGTAATGATTCAAAAATAATCATTCTCTGGCCCATAGAAAGTCCATTGGTTTGAGTGTGCTCTTGAAATCCATTAGACGTCTTATCTGAGAAAAGAAAAGATAACATGCTGAATTCTCAATTTCCATTGCTATTAATTGAATTTAAATTAGTTTTTTAATATAGCCACCTATGAAGCATTTATATGTCAGATTCGTGCAACATATTATTATTATTATTATTGTTATTGTTATTGTTATAATTTTGTTTTCTCAATAATCCACTCGATACAAAAACAACTTAAAGTAATTGCATTTCAATATATATTTAAACAAAAGATGCAATATTATTAACAATTGGTCATAACCAAACATCCACTCATAACATCCCCACACTTATCTTTTGCTTGCCCTCAAACAAACTATCATGCAACACATAAGCCTCGATCAATGATTCATCAATTACCATTATTAATGTTAGTGTGGTATAAGGTTATACCCAAGAACTGACACTGTCAAGATTGATAACCCACCAAATAATTTAATGATACATTTTAAAACTATGAAACCGCCCAAACGAGTGTACTTTGTTTCCGGTTACGGCACACATGTTCACTCCCCTCATAATATAACATCTCTCCTCTCGGTTTAATATCTGGACCAGCAAAAAGTGTGCTAGTATCTCTCTGCCCTCTATACCAAGTATGAACACAATGTAATAAGCTTGGAAGCAAGTCATATCTCCACCCATTACTCACCAGTTGAATAGAAAATAGAACTAAGGGTTTTGTTGTGGCTTAGGTTAGGGTGTGGAAGCGGATTTATTTAGTGACTTATGGTAGATGAAACCCAATTTATTCAACAAACAAACAACTCACTCACTATTATTTACAAACGACACTAACTCAAACATCGACTCTTTTTGAGCTTTTATGTGATTTTCCAACTTTTTTCTTTCTTTCTTTTTTTCTATTTTTTTTTGTTTTTTTTAACAAATACTAACATCAATATATACAAACAACTGAATCCAGACATACGTACATTGTGTACTATGATCGACAAACAACTTATATACAACTCTTGACATATCGAATTTCATCCACAGGGTTAAAAATAATAAAGACCAAGGCAAACACGGCTTGTAATGTGGGTTAAACAAACGAAAGGGAAAAGGCACAAACTTGGCTCCTAGGGGATAATGTAGGGTTGGGAGTATTTATTTATTTATTTTTTCATGTAAAGGCTATTATATGTGGGTTTCTAAAGTCTTATTTCTCCATACAGGTGGTGGTATTAAGATCTCGAAATGCATGAGGCAACCAAGTTCTAGATATCATGGGCATACTGGTTACTCTCTATAATGGCACTCATATGACATGTGTATATACTATGTATTATATGTGTAATATATACAGCAAATCTCACACACGTACCGAAGGAATTAGGCTGTCGATATGAAACATGTGTACCCGTCCCCATGACTCGTTATCCCCATCTAAACGGTCCATTTTAATTTTCTATTTTTGAAAAACTTTTGCATGGGAAGACTTTCGAGAAGCTTAAAAACTTATCATGACCAAAGACCTATACTTGGCATTAATACTAACAATTAACAAGTTATAATTTCGGCTTTTGCGCACAATCAAGCTGCTCTAAGGCCAAAAATTTCAATTTTTCCCCCATCCCCACACTTGAGGTTGACATTGTCCTCAATGTTCAAAATTTAGCAATAAAAATATATTATTGAGGACGGGGTTAAAATTGTCTGATTAAAAATTTTAAATCGGGCTTAGTGTGATGGTCATAAAAATTATACACCTATACAATTACACTTTTAACAATAAAACTAATAAAACAAAGAGAATTATGAAAACGAAATCACATGATAAGAAAATAAGCAACTCAAGTACACTCGTGATTGCTCTCAACAAACATGGCTTGTCAATTCACTCAACAGAACCTGCAAACTCTCACACGTGCACAAGCACGCTTCTCACAACTGTTAGGATAGATCTTTTAAACCGTTTGCAAAACCGTTAATTTTAATTACCAAGCCAAATTAAATAAATTTCATAATTAAATCTGTTAAACTAGAAAAAGTGTTAAAGGACCTAACTCACTTTCGTAGGAATCACGATTGCATTTAGCGTATGCAACAAGCCCTTTAAACCCCCCGGTAGCCCGGAGTGAGGTCTCGTGAGGGTTTATAGGAAACTACACCCACAAAGTTTTAAATACAACATAATATACACGTACCTGAATACAAAGCCGGGTTGCCTCCCGGTTAGTGCTAAATTTTTGTTAAGCTCTTCAGCCGGACCATACCTGATGTGACATTCATGGTGGTCTCATAGGGTGCATGCCTCCTTCCGCTCCTAAACTTGTTCTTCTCTCATCATTAGATTTTTCCCAGACCTGATCATAAAATTTACACATTTCTCTATAACAATCAAACTCTACCTTTTTTCTTGTTCTTCTTCTCCTTTTTGACTTCTTCTTTACCTTCTCTTCATTTAACCTGTCAATCATAAAACATTCTTTCTTTTCTGTTTGATTTTCCTTCTCAGGAGATCCACACTTGTCAGTTTTATGATTAAACGAATTAGAAAACACCTTCAAACTCATTTTGTTTTCCCCGAACCTCATTCTAACCGTTCCCTCAGCACAATTAATAATAGCCTTTGTTGCCGCTAAAAACGGTCTACCCATAATAACAATTGGTTGTGTATTCTTTAAACAATCAAGCACGAGGAAATCCACAGGATAATAGAATTCACCAACTTTTACAATCACATCCTTTACAATCCCCCTAGGACACTTAGGAGTTTGATCAGCCAACACCACTGTTGTTTTAACTTTTTGTAGTGGCCCAAAATCATACTGATCATACAAACTCCCCGGTAAAATACTTACACAAGCTCCAAGATCCAATAAAGCCCTATCTAATTTAAAATCACCCATTTGTATTGAAATAATAGGTGTTCCTGGATCTTGAAGTTTCGGGGGAAGGGTACCCATCAAAACGGCGTTCACACTAGCTGTTAAATCAAGTTGTTTAGGAAACTTGTGACGTCGCTTGTGGGTACTTAACTCTTCTAAACACTCAACATGATCAGGACTCGCTTTAATTTGTTCAAGCAACGGTTTATTTATTTTCACTTTTTCAAAATTTTCCCACTTTTCACTCTTAAGTTGTTCTCGTTTACTTAAATTTTTCGGTGCATGTAAAGCCATTGGAAATGGCACTTTCACATTCAAATTACTAATTTCAAAAAACATGTTATTTGAATCACTTTCAGACTTTGTAAAACTTTTAACTTCCTGATCATGTTCACTATCACCCTTAGACTCGGTTATATCATTCACCCCACCCTCAACACATTGTGGTGAATGAGTTTCAACAATAGAAATTTCAGAAAGAGGACAAGTACTTACCTCATTTATGTGGACACTCGTTGTGTTAGACGATTTGTGAGCTGGACATATCTGAGTATCACTACAAAGATTACCTTGATCTCTTCTGATAACTGCCACTTCTTCAGTTAACTGTTCAACCTGCTGTGACAATTTCTTGATTTCCTTATCTCTGATCTTGTTGCCTTTTTGAATATCCATCATTAACTCAACAATTGTATCCAATTTTTCATTGATGGAGTTATCATCCGACCCATGCTGACCCGTTTGCCTATTCCCTTGATTCTGCAAGTTTCTTTGATAGTTACTTTGACTTCCTTCATAGCAATTATGAATTGGTGTCTCAAAAGATCTTGCATTCTGATGTGGTGGCTCGAACAGTGAGGCGTTCTTCGGTACTATAGGCACAAAATGACTGGAAACTCCTCTAACTGGGACTCTGTGATTCGCCCTAGGCACCCCATCCATGTACACATCCTGACCCTGTTGTCCTCCATAATCGTTCTGTTGATCACCATTATACCTTTCCCGACCCAACTTGACCTGATTCTGACCTCTTTGATTAAATTGTGGCACTCGAGGCACAAACTCATCATATTCATATTGGTTTTGGGTTTGAGGATGTGGTAGGTCAAAGTTTGAAAATTGTTGTTTTTGTGAGAATGGTGGGTACAATGGGCTACCTGGTGGACTTTGATTACTGTAATAACTCATAACCGAACTACACGTATGCTGCCAACACGATAATAAGTTATTGCACAAGCAAAGACAAGCAATACCACACGTAATACCAAACTTAAACAAAAAGAAATAAAAAGAAAAATATTTTTGTTTTGTTTTTTTTATTTTTTTATTTTTGTTTTTTTTTTTAAAAAATTAATCAAAATTTTATTTAAAAATTTTGTTTTTTTTTTAAAAAAAATTAATCAAACAAGCAACGTAACACTAAGCGCACTAGCTCCCCGACAACGGCGCCATTTTGATGACCGTCGTTTTAGTCAATCAAAAACCCAATTAAACTAAATAGTTAGAGTAAGTAGGGTATCGTATCCACGAGGAGCATGTGGTCAATACTACAAAGTTTGTTTGATTTTTAATATAAAATTAACTAACTAAGATGGACAAACGATATCGAGCGAAAATTAAAAGATTGATTTTAAAAACAATTTAAAGAAAATGCAACTTCCTCCAGGTTTCAGGTTCTAGGTTTCACACAAAACTCGTTTCATTAATTGGACATCACATAGACATGGTGTCGGAAATCGGTTAATTTATGTGGTAATCAAAAACAGATATTTGTCATCGGATCTTTTATAATTTAATTACCCTATTTACTAGTATGAATCGACCTACTGTATGTCACCCAACAAGCTACTAGGTTTTGTCATCAACCGAACAAGTTGTAAAGCAAGGACTACTAATACATGCAAACAGTTTAAATAAACCAACACATCAATATGTTCATACAACGTTGTCAATGTCAAGAACAAATCCAAACACTAATAGAATTGAGAAACATGTAAAACCCAAACGAACCATTCACCTGGAGAATGTTACAATAAGATTAGTCTCGTCTCATGATGATTTACTCTTGATTTTTTTATGCACAGCAGTAGGGTTCTGCTCCCTTTGGCGGCTCCTAACCTCGTACAGCCCTCTAAACCCCCAAAACAACGATGCCCCTTATTTTCTTCTCTAATCACATTATATGGGCCCCGTAAGCCTTTAGCCTATCACAATAAATTTAGTGAATATGTAATGATTCAAAAATAATCATTCTCTGGCCCATAGAAAGTCCATTGGTTTGAGTGTGCTCTTGAAATCCATTAGACGTCTTATCTGTGAAAAGAAAAGATAACATGCTGAATTCTCAATTTCTATTGCTATTAATTGAATTTAAATTAGTTTTTTAATATAGCCACCTATGAAGCATTTATATGTCAGATTCGTGCAACATATTATTATTATTATTATTATTATTATTATTATCATCTTGTTTTCTCAATAATCCACTTGATACAAAAACAACTTAAAGTAAAGTAATTGCATTTCAATAAATATTTAAACAAAAGATGCAATATTATTAACAATTGGTCATAACCAAACATCCACTCATCAGCGGCTACAATGATGCATGGTGGCGCTGTTCGGCAACAGGTGACCGGAGATGGTTGTTTAGCTGGTGATGGCGGCAGGTGTTAAATTATGGTTTTGGATGAAGATGGAGTGGGTTGTGATGGTGGATTATTGCAGGAGAGAGAGAGAGACGTCTGTCCTCATGTGCAAATAATAGATAAATATGTGCATTATTTAAATTTATTTTTTAGTTTTAATTATTAATAAATATATGAATTTACTACACTACCCTCATGTGCAAAGCATATGGACCATATTTAACCAAAAAATTTAACTGGGTTAGTGTTAAAGGATGTAACGTGAACGAAATTTGAAACATGAAATACGTTTTCTGCCATTTCTTTTGCTAAATGACGACCATAGAAAAAATGTTCAAACGTAAAAAGACGTCTTTTGCCATTTTATCTATTTTTTTTAAGTATTTACCTCACTCTCTTTCGGTCTTCCTAACTCAATATTTTTACTAAGCACTATTTATAGTTGCTTACGATTGTCATAGTTATTCACTAAAATTTTGGTTTGTATTACGTAAACAAATCTGCAATAAAATTTAATACTATGATTACAATGGATTCCTAACTCAATATTTTTACTAAGCACTATTTATAGTTGCTTACGATTGTCATAGTTATTCACTAAAAATTTGGTTTGTATTACGTAAACAAATCTGCAATAAAATTTAATACTATGATTACAATGGAGGGGTGACGCTCACTCAATACACAGGAAACCATAAACGTACACTAGAACCCATGACGAACATATGAGCTAAAGAAAACTAAACCCTAATAACAGAGGGCCTTTAGCCTAGCGTAGTGGTTTCAAGGTATTAAGATAAGGTTTTGTCTTTTCAATATGTGAAGGTTCTCCTCCCATCGTTGTCAAAAAATCTAACTATACTAATAAAAGAAAATATTGAGGATGATGTGACAATCTCACATTTATTCTTGGCCTAATTTCCCTTCTCATTCATCATGCCTATTCATGAGTTATGAAGCAAAACCATATTGGCAAATGAGTTATAATTTCCTTTTTAATTATCTAATATTTCATTTCATTCATTCTAACTATCAATTGGTCATTGGTCAAAATAATTTTGCCAAATGAGTTATAATTTAATTTCTAATTCTCTAATTTCTCATCTTATTTATCCTATATATCCATGAGTCATGAGACAAAACAATTTTGAGAAATGGGTTATAATTTCTCTTCTAATTCTTTAATCTCTCATCTCATTATCATAGTTATCCACGGGTAATTGGTCAAATCAATTTTTGCAAATGTTGTATATAAAAAAAATCGAATTTTTAAATTTGAGATTCTATACTTCTTATTTTTTGTACTATATATTTTATTTTCTTATTATCTATAATTCTGTCCATTATTTCATATAATGAATTTTTTTATCTTTATTATTTTATAAATCCCCTGTAATATACGGGTTCAAAAGCTAGCAGTGTAATAATCCATATGTACGATAAGATTTGCCGTTTCAAAAGAATAAAGGAAAAAAACTAAACCCTATTAATGACTAATTAGTTACCAATTATTCAGTTTATATTAGGCTAAAAATAATTATTGCATAAAGTTGTCACCTTTAACAGCAAGAAACCCATTAATTAATTAACATCCCTAGAACTTGTATTCCATCTTTAGACTTTGCTAGCCAATCCTGGAATCCAATTCCATGTTTCGGTAACAATACCCATAAACATTACTTCAAGAACTAAGATCTATAGTCACCAATTAGCCAATTCAAGAATCTTATTCCACCTGCAATAGATAAACAAATGGTCATTTTCGCTTCGTGTTACATGACACGCCATAGAGGAATACAATCCCTAATCAACACCAATTATTAACAAGTATATCTTTAGAAGTGTGATCAGAATGATTCTTGGGAACTTTTACCTGACATTGTTTATATATTGTTGCTTGCGTTTGAAGGGTACGTTATATAATAAATCTCATAAGCCATTCACTTATTAAATAAACATGCAGCCTCTAAACAACTTAAACAGTGATCATCATATGGGGAAAAACCAAACGAGCCCAACGAGTTCTTGCATAAAGATGTGTTGTGGTAGATCATCTAAACCTCGGGTTCCAAACACTCAACCAGTGGCTAGGCACGAGATCCAAAACGAGCATGCTCATGTTTCTCCCCATGATGCAAAACCTGTTAAAAACGTTCGGTTTCCTTCAACAAATATCATGAAGAAAGACCATACTAGTGGTGGAAAAAAGTTGTCTGATCAGAAGACATTTGGGGAGTCGAAATTTGATAGTTTTATTCGCCATACGAAGGCGAAATTAAGTGCTCCTTCTAATGTTCATATTGTGAAAAAGGTCAGTACGCATGATACTTTGAGTGAGAAGGTGTCGAATTATATTGACCGCACAAAACTTAAGTTTAGAGCGACGTCTAGTATGGGTGCTCACGGGAAATCTGTGTAGTTTAAGTGAGATCATTGATCAAAATTTAGCTATGCCAAATAAGGTGAAGTTGTTTTGTGTTATTGGTTTGATTTTATATATTTACCGTTTTACGTACGTGTGTTTATAGTACATATAAGTTTATTCAATAAATCAAAGCAACTTGAATGATGATCGAGCCCTTTTATATGTAGACGTTTGTATATAGTCTAAAGTTGTTAGTTTGGCTGGCTAATTCCGATATTAAAGCGAAATATGCGTTTGCTTATTTGGTAGTGTTGGCAAAGGTAGACCCGAGATGTCTATAACAAGGTCAGTTTTGTTAGTGCTCACATGTCTCTTAACTAGACGCTTGAATTTTTGGCTCGGTTTAGATCACATAGTTAATGATAATTTTAGTTGCAAGTTGCCACGAAAAAGCAATGCACCATTTAAATTTAGAAAGATGTAATTACTTAGTCGAGTTCGATACTAAGATTTTTTTTTCTTTTATTTTTCAAATGTAACATGAACAAGTCTATCTTTTCTAGCTATATTAAAAGAAAAACATATTGGGGTAGGTGTAGGGGTATGGTACTAAAACCCGGTTCTACGACCCTAAATCTATTATGTTTGGCCTATTTTATCGCATGGACTAATACAATGTTATTGGGCCGAGGGGGTTTTGTGGAGGTAACCCTAACTGGGCTAGGCCCATTAGGGTACCACGATGGTGGCCATGAGACTCTATATAAGGAGGTCTCCACTTCCTTATCAGGGGTCATGCTCAATAAGAGCCACCACCACTTTTTGTGTCTGTAAACAAGAAATCCTCAGGATATCTTAGCGGTCACCTCCACACCCCCGAAACCATTGCAGGTCTCAGCATTGCAGGTCGCAGGCGCAGCCGAAGAAGAAGATCAAGACGTGGTTCGTTCATCTCGAAAATCCGTGGAAACATCGTCATGGATCAGGTAAGATTCATATCGTGCTTCGACATTGGCGCCATCCGTGGGACAGCAACGAACTGCCCTTCGATCTTCATTTCGGCTGTCAGATCTCTCCCAAGAAAAACACAGATTTGGAAGTTTACAGAAAAAGGCTTCAAAGCTTGTTCTATTAAAGCTCAAAAAGATCCATAGATCTAAAAAGAGGCTTCCAGATCTGGGCAAGAAGGAAAATCCGTGATTCGAATGATCAGATCTCCGAATCTGTGATGGTTTTAAATCTGCTCCGGGCTTCAGATCTGTCCAGATCTGATTTACAGATCTAGGTCTAGATTACAGACCTGGATTTTAGGTCTAAAGTTGCAGATCTGACTCTTAAATTGCAGATCCAGAAGTTACTAGACTTCCGCCGCCATGTACGCACGCCCGGGGGTTCTCACTCCGCAGCCGGGAAACCACCATCTGGGTTTTGCGCAAGAGACCTCCGCCATGCACACGCACTTGCGAGACACCACTCTATCGCCGTGCATGCGCTCATCAGGCTACGCGCCAAAACTTCAAGGTTGGGAATCCTCCTAATATCCCATATGGCTACGCGCCAAACTTCAAGGTTGGGAATCCTCCTAATATCCCATATGGCTACTCGCCAAACTTCAAGGTTGGGAATCCTCCTAATATCCCATATGGCTACGCGCCAAACTTAGGGGTTGGGAATCCTCATACCATATGTTCACGCATCACATATGCTCACGCATATTACACATGCTTACGCATCACATGATTACGCATCACATGCTCACACATGTCACAGTCTACACGCACGCGCACGCAACATCTGCGCGTGGCGCATAACACAAAACCAAAGTCTACGCGCACGTGCATGCAACATCTGCACGTGGCGCGTGACATAAAGTAGCTCGTAAGCCGCCTCACGCGCAAGCTCCACTATTATTACAGCTCATAAGACGCCTCGCGCGCAAGCTGTTATTATTCTTACAGCCCGTAAGTCGCCTCACGCGCAGGCTTTATTATTCACAGCTCATAAGACGCCTCGTGCGCAAGCTGTTATTATTCTTACAGCCCGTAAGTCGCCTCACGCGCAGGCTTTATTATTCACACAGCTCATAAGACGCCTCGCGCGCAAGCTGTTATTATTCTCAAAGCTTGTAAGACGCCTCTCGCGCGCAGGCTTTTATTATTCCTAGCTCGTAAGACGCCTCACGCGCAAGCTTTATTATGCTACAGCTCGTAAGACGCCCCTCGCGCGCAGGCTTTATTATTCTCAGCTCGTAAGTCGCCCCGCGCGCCAGCTTAATTATTATTCTCAAAGCTCATAAGACGCCTCTCACGCGCAGGCTTTACTATTCTCATAGCTCGTAAGGCGCCTCACGCGCAGGCTATATCATTCTCAGCTCGTAAGTCGCCTCTCGCGCGCAGGCATTATTATTATTATAGCTCGTAAGTCGCTTCTCGCGCCAGCTTCATTATTATTTTAGCTCGTAAGTCGCCTCTCGCGCCAGCTTCATTATTATTTTAGCTCGTAAGTCGCTTCTCGCGCTAGCTTCATTATTATTTTAGCTCGTAAGTCGCTTCTCGCGCTAGCTTCATTATTATTACAGCTCATAAGTCGCCATGCGCGCTAGCTTCATTATTACTTTAGCTCGTAAGTCGCTTCTCGCGCTAGCTTCATTATTATTACAGCTCATAAGTCGCCATGCGCGCAAGCTTCGTTATTATTATAGCTCGTAAGTCGCCTCACGCGCAAGCTTCATTATTATTATAGCTCGTAAGTCGCCTCGCGCGCAGGCTTTTATTACAACATGTCACCATCATGAAGAAAACCTCTCAAAACTCAAAAGACAATAAAGACAAGGCCAAAGAAAAGGGGAAAAAAACCGCCTCACACCTTATAAAGTCCAGCGCTCCACCTAGACGCTTGCGCGCCCAGGAGCAACACTGGACTTGGGGGGCTTGTAGGGGTATGGTACTAAAACCCGGTTCTACGACCCTAAATCTATTATGTTTGGCCTATTTTATCGCATGGACTAATACAATGTTATTGGGCCGAGGGGGTTTTGTGGAGGTAACCCTAACTGGGCTAGGCCCATTAGGGTACCACGATGGTGGCCATGAGACTCTATATAAGGAGGTCTCCACTTCCTTATCAGGGGTCATGCTCAATAAGAGCCACCACCACTTTTTGTGTCTGTAAACAAGAAATCCTCAGGATATCTTAGCAGTCACCTCCACACCCCCGAAACCATTGCAGGTCTCAGCATTGCAGGTCGCAGGCGCAACCGAAGAAGAAGATCAAGACGTGGTTCGTTCATCTCGAAAATCCGTGGAAACATCGTCATGGATCAGGTAAGATTCATTTCGTGCTTCGACAGTAGGCATTCCAAAATCTCAAGAATTCGGCGGAAAAACTGTAGGGTACTAGTAAAAATAAAACTATTGCCCCGTTAGTTGGCCCGACAACCTTGTTTTTAATAAACCAGCCAATTAAATGGTGGTGGTATGATCAGGGGCGCAGCTTCTTGGGATCGGGGTGGCCCCAGTCACTACCGTTTTTTCGGTTAATAGGGTAAATTTCGTGATTTTTTTCGAAAATTTTTATAGGTATCAAGTGCGGTCACCCCCTATGTATTTTTTCAAAAAGCGAACAATCACCACTGATTATATATATATATAGGGGAAGATTATCCTAAAAGCACGTAGTTTCTTAGGAAGACTAGGAATAAATCATAGTCATTGGATCATATCAATCAATGGTTGAGATCTAAAATTACAAAAAATCGTCATAGTTTCTTAGAATTACTCTTTCACCATTATAACCGACATAGTTTCCTATAATTGTTCTTTCACCATAGGTTTTAATATCAAATGTCAAAATTCTATTGGTTCTTACCATTCTTAGAAAACAATTTCTTTTTATTTGAACCCTTATATATATATATATATATATATATATATATATAATACCCCATCGATTGATTTTTTTTATAAAACTCGCAGTTTTTATAAACAAGAGTTACAAAATAGTAGTCGAATTGTAGAGTCTTTGTTTTTATAAAAATCGAAATTGAAGGGGACTATTTGATCTGACCCGAATTGAACCGAATCACCGATACAAACCGAATTGTCGACCGGAAACTTTTTGGGTGTGTGACTTCGGTTACCCGTGACTAAGCCCAAGCTTCGCCATTGGGTATGATAGCCTGGTATGATATGTAACAGCATGAACATCGTGCATTGTGCGGTTATATATCATGTTAAGATTACGACTTACACTGTCTAATTCAGGAAGCAAGTCATCGAGCAAAAGTTTAGGGTTGTAATTACCGATTCGAAAAGAAATCTGGGGCATATATGTGACAATGGTTTCAAATTTCAATGAATATATCATGTAAATGCATAGAAAATGTTGTGCATGAGGTGAAATGATAAGGACAACAACAACTATATGATACTTGAATGTTGATTGACACTGAAAGATATATAGGCATATAACATGATGGTGAAAGAAAATTTATATATATATTTTTCTAATTCTTAATTGTGGCATAAATGAAATTTTAGGTTGATATAAGACAACAATATTGAAGAGTTATGTGTTTTGTGCTGCATTGAACTAGTCTATGACTAAGTGGCGAAGATTGCTTAGGGCCTAGGTGCCCCCGGCCTCCCCTGTTTTTTTTACGCAGTAATATAAGTTTACATGTTTTCGTCCGGAATTTTTTATGCGTATTGTAATTTAGCCGTTTTCGGCCAATATTTTTTACACGTAATGTAAATTTTAGCCGTTTTCGGCCGTAATTTCTTATACGTAATCTAAAATTTAGTTGTTTTCGGCCAAAATTTCTTATACGTAGTGTAAAATTTAGCCGTTTCGGCCGAAATTTTTTTACGTAGTGAAAATTTAGCTCTTTTGGCCGAAATTTTGAGCTCGGCCACCTTCGTTTGTGAAATTTTGTATACATTTTGAGTCCCCCCCTCCCCCGGTGTCTTAGTCCAAGCTTCGCCACTGTAATGACATATGACTTATCCCTTATGTGTATCGCAAAGTTGTTAAATGGGTTTGGGTTTGGTTCATGATTGGGTTAAGGTTCCATACATTGGTCACTTGATCTCGGTCAATGATCTTTTGGACTTCGGAGTACCCATGCAATCACAAGAGAGCAATTTGGAGGAATGTCATATGGTTAAGGCGGTTTCAACAATTACTTGTTGGATGACTTGGAATGCAAAAAATGTGAGAATTTTTAACGGTAAGCCTTTCTCGGTTATCAATTTCAAAATCAATATCGAAACTATTTTTTTATGGGTGAAGCATATGAGAAGTGGTAAACACTAGAACGAGAAAGTGATGTTTGTTTAACAATTAACTTTGTCAACTTTCTCATATAAGGGTCTAGCTTGTCTTGCATTTATTTATTTTGTTTGTTTTCTTTATATTTCTTCTACGTTTAGGTTACCTGCTTCTTGTGAAGAAAAAAAAAAAAGAAACCAACATAAAAAAGAAACCCAAACCACCATAAGAAGAAAATCCATCATACGTGAGAA
>NW_027499664.1:0-88692 GCF_021521415.1 Bidens hawaiensis | reverse complement strand
AGCTGGCGAACTTATCAACAAGCGAAATTATAGCCAGCGAACTTAGTCAGCAGGCGAAGTTATACGGTAGCAGCTACGGGTTTGTTTTTTATCAATCTTAACAAGCCTTTTACGATTTTTAATACCCTTGTTATGGTTCGACATCACCCACTAACGTTTCCCAACCGTTTTCGTTCATATGTAACCCGTATATACTATAAAGCTTGGACCTTTAAGCTTAAAAACGTTCAATACAAGTCGTCGTACATAGCCATAGGTTCGCTAAGTTCGTTTCCAACGTCAAGTTTGCTACTTTACGTTTCGTTTAGACCCGATTTACTTTATGTTTAAGTTTCAATACCGATCCTTAAAACATACACTTTAAAGGTAAAGGACATACCTTTATGCGTTCGGTTGGTCACGTTTTGCTTGATTATCTTGTATCTAGCTTGTATGTTAGAGATCTATTACTATTCGATGCTCGTTGCTCGTTTCACCCTCTTCCTCTCTCTCGATCGTATGTAAGTATGGAGGTGTGTGTGTTATTGAGTGTGTAGAGGATAAGATGGAAAGAAATGGGGTTTAGGGTTTTAGGGTGGTTTAAGGGAGTATTTATACTCCTTAAAGCCCACAGACCTAAGACCCATTACCCTTTAATCCATATTAATTAATCCAAGTCCACGATCTTTTCTTGTCTAATATTAATTAATCATTTAACACACGACAACTTAACACGACTTTTTTTTATTTAATATTAGGATATTTTAGGATGTTACAAATACCCGATTTCGGGTATGAAACCGGGTTCGAGTATGACCGGGTATTGGAAAATCACATATTAACAACACCAGGGTAAGGTTCGGGCCCGAGTATTGTTTCTAAAAACCATACCATATGCACCGGGTTTGGCTCGGGTATAGAACCGGATATTTTAAAATCAGGTATTTGAATACCCTATTTATGCGTATTGAAAAAACCGCATATTCGAGGTTTTTCTGAGTATTTTCGGGTAAACATAGAGTTTTTAAGGGCTGCACTTTTTTGGGGTATTTTTCAGGTAATTTCGAGTATAGATCGGGTATTTGAAAAACCTGGTTTCTGGTATTCGAAAAAACCGCTTCCGGGTATAAAACCAGTTCCAGTTTTAGGGTCAGGTACAAATCGGGTATGGTTCGGGGTACATGGTTTGGTACTGAAATGCAACACAATAAGGACGAGGTTGCGGAACTTAAACACACTTATTCGAGATTGAAGAACTAGAATACAATGAAGATGGTGATGTTGAATCAGATGATGAAGTATCAAAGTCAAACAACACACACAATAAGAAGGAAAATGATTATGTATGGTCGTACGAGTTCATACGAGGGGTCACGGGTGTGTTTTAGTTCATATGGTTTATGGTGTTTTAGTTTATTGTTATCGTTTTTTTGGTATGTTAGATAGTGGTATAGTGTTTTAGTTCACTAAAAAAAATGTTATAGTATATACGGTATATTGAATAATGTTATGGTAGTTTACTTCATTAAATAATGTTGTAGTATATATAGTTGTGTTTTAGTGTTGATTTACAGGGATTTGCATATGCTTTTTTAGGCATGTTAGATGATGGAAATGATAAACCAAGAACACGGTGTTTTTTTTTCTAGGCATAGTGTTTTGTTTATAAATTTTAGTTAAGGTGTTTTTAATAATAATACAATGAATATGTAAATAAATTTTTTGGATTTTTGAAATTTTAGATTTTATATATCCTTAAAAATCATAGTTAATATTAATTATTGATTGATAGTTTCCATATATAGTATAACACATTAGACAATCATGCCCTTGGCATGTTATAAAACTGCGTAAAGATAAAACACATAAAAGAAATAACCCACTCTATATCTTGGCCATTCAACCGGTTAATCCAAGGGCAGGAAGGCAGGAATCTTTTCCTACACTTAATAGACACATCTTACTTTATATATATATATATATATATATATATATATATATATATATATGGGAGGGTTATTTTGAGAACCATGGTGAGTTTTAAGAACTTTAAGAACTCAATTTTGAACCACATATTTAATTAAATGATTTGAAATATGTGGCTGAGATAATTAAAAAATGAAGCAGGGGAGAGAATAAGTATTTTTTATAATGACACAAGTTTAAACGTTAGTTACACATGTGTAAAAAGTCGATTCGGTGTGTAAAAAAATACCGTAATTTTTTGTACATCACTTACACTTACGTATTACACATGTGTAAAAAAAATTCGATAAAAAAATTGTTACGTTGAGTTCTTTCGAGTTCTTAAAACTCAAAGTGGTTCTCAAAAGAAATTAATTCTATATATATATATATATATATATATATATATATATATATATATATATATATATATATATATATATATATATATATATATATATATATATATATATATATATACGGAGAGAGAGAGCAAAATTATGCATATATATAAAACACCTCGCACAATAAACACATCGCAACTAAAATAAAACACACCGCAACTAATATATACACACACACACTAGCTTTTATCCCTTGTATTACGGGGGGGTTTTATATTATTCGTTAATATTATTTATTAATTTTTGGATTTTAATCTTATTTATTGTACAAGAGTTAATAATATACTTATAGTATTTGATGATGAAAGTGTTTCACAAATAAATAAGATGTTATAACCCGGTTAACTATTTGGGTTTAGTGAGACTCATGACCCGTTTATTTTTTTTACTAAAATTGTATTTTAATTATAAATAAAATATATATATATATATAATATATATATATATATATATATATATATTAAAGAAATCAAATATTAATTTTTAGTATATCTTTACTTTATAGGATTTTCATATCAAATATTTGGTGAGATTAATTTTTAATTTAATGAGATGTTATAACCCGTTTAAGGAATATCTGGGTTTCGTGAGACCCATACCCGTGATTCCGGGTCAAATGAATGAGAAACCTCTATTTATAAATAATGCAGTCTGGTGGCTCGAGAGAATGTAGGGAGCACCCAGAGAGATTTTAAAGCTTTCGTTTATATATTACTAGTTTTTATCCCCCGTATTACGGGGGTTGTTTTACATTATTCGTTTATAATATTTATATATTTTTATTTAGATTTAATTTTATTTATTGTAAGGAAGTTAATAATATACTTAGGGCTTGTGATGAAAGGGTTTCACAAATAAATAAGATATCATAACTCGATTTAAAAGTTATTTGGGTTTGGTGAGACCCATGACCCGCTTAATTTTTTTACTATAAAATTGTTTCTTAATTATAAATAATATCTTTTTATTAAAATATCAGATGTTAATTTTTAGTATATCCCTATTTTGTAAGATTTTCATATAAAATATTTGGTAAAATTAATTTTTAATTTAATGAGATGTTATAACCCGTTTGATGGCTATCTGGGTTTGATGTTACCCATACCCTTGAATTCAAGTCAAATGCATGAGAAACCTTCATTTACATATAAAGCAAACCGGTGGCTTGAGAGAATGTAGGGATTTTGTTGGGATGAGAAAAATTTTACGGAAGATTTGAATATTCTCAGCCTGCTTGAAAAATGGCTAAGCATGGAAAACCGAGCAAACTTAGATATCCGAGCAAGCTTAAACTTGGTCAAGCAATGTATTTTGCCTAAACGAGCAAGGTTATATTCTTGAAGTCTTCAAGGTGTTAGATCGAGCAAGCTACACTTCATCAAGCGAGGTTGTTCTTCAAGTCAAGCAAGATTGGTTTCAAAGCAAATCCTTGACTAAACCAAGCTAAAACCAAGTAATTTGGTGGATCAAGCAAGGTTTGGTAATAAACAGTGGTCCAAGCAAACTTGAAGGAAGTTAATGAAGAAATTACTCTTAAGGACTTCTAATGAGCAAGGTTTAACCTCGAGCAAGCTACAGTGTTACCAGCACACTTGAACTTGTTCAAATAAGTTAAAGACAAAAAGGTTGACGGGACCTAAGAAAAACATGTTTTCTCATAAGATATAATATCGAGCAAAGTTTGATATTATCATGAAGATTGAAGTCTACTTGATGAATGTTTTATAAGGAAAATATTCTAAGTAAAGCTTACTCGGAGAATTGTTTCCAAGCACACTTTATGGTTACCAGGGTTGCTCGACAAAGACAAAAACTTACAAGCTTACACGAAGACCCGTTTACACTTAGAATATTTTGTAATACGTTTGAATATGTTTAATATCAATCATTAGGGTTTCTAGAAGGAATGTTAGGGCATGCTTATTTAAGGATACTTTAGGGCACACCTATAACAACGGACACATAGCGAATATTGTGATTTGACGCCTGTCTTTATCTTGTACGGAAAAGCTGCCACAAATACAAACATTCCACTTAGAAAACCCAACTAATTTTCATTGTATCCTTCATAAAATAAATGGAAATAATTTGAGTTACTTTGTGTGTTTTTATATTTCTGTCCGTTAAACAGTATCTAGAGTATTATTGATTTCGCCTTTAATGCTCTTGGGTTTTTCACAAAAATAGCATATTTCGTAGCCGTCTTGTCAACACTGTTGTGTTGTTTACGAAAGTGATCATTGAGTGATTAAGAGAGATAATCAGGACCGACAGAATTTTCGTTTATATATATATTTAAGATCCTGTATTACTGGGTTGTTTTACATTATTCGTTTCTAAAATTTATATATGTTTTAGGATTTTAATTTTATTTATTGTAAGGAAGTTAATAATATACTTAGGATTTGATGATAAAAGGGTTTCACAAATAAATAAGATGATATAACCTGGTTTAAAAGCTATCTGGGTTTGGTGAGACCCATAATCCATTTTTTTACAATAATTGTTTCTTAAATATATATAATATCTTTTTTTTAAATTAGATGCTAATTTTCAGTATATTCCTATTTTATAGGATTTTTCTATCAAATATTTGATTGATTAATTTTTAATATAATGAGATGTTATAACCCATTTAAGAGACATCTGGGTTTGGTGAGACCCATACCCGTGAGTTCAGGTAAAATGCATGAGAAGACTTCATTTACAAATAAAACTTTCTCGTGACTTGAAAAAATTTAGGGAGATTTCGTTTATATATATTTAATATATATATACATATAATATATATATAAAGAGAGAGAGAGAGAGATGGATAATGTTTTTTTTATCATATAATAGTAATAATATCAAAAAATGATAATAATAATTATAAATTCCCGGCTTTAAGCGATATACGTCCGGGTGTAACGTACAGATCACTAACAAGTTCCTAGCACTATTAAAGTGGAAATAATTATATTAATTTTATTTCATAACATAACAAGTACATAATTATTCATAAATAAAAAGGAAAACACTAAACACTTCATCGAATAACATAAAGTTCTTTAATTTAAATAACCTAAGGTATATTAGTGATCTTCATCCTTAGCACACCATCGATGCAACCTGCAACACGTTTAAAATAATATATTTGTCAACAGTTATTTTGGTGAGTTTTCATAAATTTTTGCGGATATGTAAATATATAAAAAAAAGTGCATGATTCAACGATCATTATGCAATAAATATTTAAGCGTAAAGTAAATGAATTCAACCAGTGTCGTCCTCCCGTTCCTTTAGCCGAAGCCGTAGTAGTAGAGGAAATGAGAACCACTATACACTACAACCAAAGACGTTACTTTAGACGACGCAGGTAAGTCCCATCGGACCCTCCCACTGTGTGTATGTGTTTGCGTAACTTCCATCATAAAAACAGTAAACACGTTGCAAGCAAGTTCACGTATAATGATAAACAATATGCAAGAATGATATTAGCATGAACATTAAATGTGAATCGGTTTGTAAGGAAGCACATGGATAACGAAATAAAAAGTTTGACGTGCTACACCCCCAAAATATTGTAAAACTTTAAAAAAGGGGTTACAAAATACTCACTTGGAATGAGGAATACGGTAACGAGAAGAAGGTAATGGTTTAAACGAACTGGATGGTCCCACGAGGAGAACCGAAAATTTTTCCTAGTTTTAAAGTATAAACAACATAAATATCTAAAGCGAAATAACGAAGTAATCGCGAAAAACAAGAAAATGTGTTTATAATAGATTTTGGTATAGTTAGTTTTAATACAATAAAGAATTAAAAACAATTAATACAAAAAATACTAATAAAAACCGGTTGTAGGGAGGCTCGAACCCGGCCTATAAGAACCAGGGTTAACACCCAGACATAACCAACTAGTGCAAACGTGATATTTGTTATATGTTTGATTCCAATTGTTTATATTCAGTTTGTCATGCTTAGTTCCCAATTTACATGAACCCTAAATCAAACTAATCCGATTTCAATCAATTTATTAATTACCCGATTCGAGTAAGGATTGAAGGAGAACAAGAACCTAGGGTTTCAGCTTCTAGGTTGCAATTGACATAGGGGTTAGGTTCAAAACTATGAGAGGGTGGTGTGGGACTGATTAATTTAGTTTTTATCACGTATTTATAGGGTTAAGAGGTCTAAACAGGTCCGCGTATGGAGTTATGAAAATTGATTCGGTTTGATTCGTTTTAGATGTAAATTAACAAGTATACCTTAACAAGATGGAGTTTATGGGTCAATTTGAAGCAAAAGAGGAAGGTAGGGAGGGGGTGTCGTCAGTGTTCGATGATTGGGGTGGGGGGGGGGGTTAGGGTATTTGCAATTTGGTCCCTTGTCAGTTGCATATAATTTATACTTTGATGGCCTCGTTAACTAACGATAAATCAAGTGACGTCTAAAGACAAAATTAATTAATAAAATAAATTCGACGATATTTATTAATTTACAAGATTTCGATTACAAAAGGGTAATATACGAATACAAACGTTTAACTGAATTTGACGAATGTCACAATAATAATAAAACAAGATTGGTCAAGCCGTAAACCGGACCCTAATTACTTAGTTGGCATGGTTGAACCGACAATAGTTGCACTAATCATTTTTTACGAGTGACGATTGAACTGATAAACCATTTATGTTTTAATAGTCGTGTAAACGATCAGCTATCAAGCCTGGCTCGTTTAAGTTACGAGAGATCAAGCTTGGTTTGATATTGTAGCTATTTTTCTACAGCTCGAGTTTGGCTCACAAGAAAATTTTCAAACTCGACTTGTTTAATATTTATTTCACTTATTAGTTTACTTATTTGCATTTGTAACTTTTTTTTATTTATATTTATATGTATATAATATTTATAATTATATAACATAATACATATTATTCAATTACTTTTATCATAATTTCATACATGATTAATAATTACTATATTAATATATATCAAATATTAGTTAATTTTATAAAAAGAAAAATACTCATTTAAGCTACCTAAGCGTGAAAATTGAAGACCGGGATGTGATTAATTTATTAAATAAACTTACTTTTAAACTTAAGCTAGTTTAAGTTTGTTGTGATTCGGCCTTTTAACTTATTGATTTTGAGTAGATTTAACTTTGTTAGACATATTTGACTAACTTTTTTAAAAATATATATTTTTTCTTATGATCTTTTAACTTGAGACCTGTTATATAAACGTATACAGAAATCTTTGTAAACTAATCTAGTGAAGATATTGGTTTGTATTTACGGGAAATTGAATGCTATGCTCTAAAACATCTTTTCAACATGTTTGTTTTTTTCGTTTTGAAAAATGCTTATTTTATTTTTTTCAATATAAACTAAATAACAATACATATGCAGGATTGATTTTTTTTGAGAGCCACTTTGAGTTTTAAGAACTCGAAAGAACTTAACGTAACAATTTTTTTTCGAGTTTTTTTACACGTGTGTAATACGTAAGTGTAAGTGTGATGTACAAAAAATTACGGTGTTTTTTTACACACCGAATCGATTTTTTACACATGTGTAACTAACGTTTAAACTTGTGTAATTATTAAAAATATTTATTCTCTCTCCTGCTTTATTTTTTAATTAAATTTAATCTCACCCACATATTTCATATCATTTTATTAAATGTGTGGTTCAAAATTAAGTTCTTAAAGTTCTTAAAACCCACAATGGTTCTCAAAATAACCCTCCCCTGTATATGCACTAAGTAATATAAAAATAATATTGAAGGCTTGGTCATGTAATTAAGAAGTGTGACGGTTTTTAATAACTAGTCTAATGTATAAAATGAAAAAAGATGCGGAGAGGTGTAAAAAACTAGTTTCTAGGCCAAACCGGTTTGTCTACTGGATCAGTTTGAAAACTTGTTTATCCTGATACCGGGTTAGGTTCTAAACAGATAAACATGTTTGAAGGCAGTTTTTTATACATCTCTAAAGATGCGTGTGAAAGGGCAAAACAGGAAAAAGAGAAAAAAGAAGTGGAATATTTTGAGTTAAAACAGGAAACCCGACAAAAAGGGATATTCAGAGGGAGTACAGATATGGGATTGGATAGGAAGGGAATATCATATTTGACACGTGTATGTTGGATAGGAAGGGAATATCATATTTGACACGTGTCATCATACAGAGAGAATCTCTGCTCCATATCATATGCATACACGTTACTAGCCTTTTCTTTTTCCTTACACCAAGCAAGCAAAATTCTCTTTATTCCATGTATATTGTAAGTCACTAGGTTATGCATTATGTGTGTAGAAACCGAATTCGTGAATTGAGTAAATAAACAGAAAATTAACAAATAGTTTTATTACTTATACAATATAATACAAGAATCTGAAATATAATACAGAATCAAAGAAATAAACCAAATACAATACAAAAAAAAATGTAAACGGTTTGGCTGAGGATCGTGTTGAACACGGGGACATTAAAACAATATTTCGAGTCTCCCAAGAGAACTCGTTGTTTCCCAGGGTACAACAGCCGGAGCAGTAGTACTGCCAGAGTTAACCGTAAACCTAAAAAAAGGTTCAAATAAAAGAAACCAGAAATGTAGAAGAAGAAGAAGTTGGAAAAACCTTGCAACAATGCTTGTGTTGTGTGTAAGGTTTGGTGTGTGTTGCAACTTAGTTTACCTCTCTATTTTTAGAGGAAAAACAAGGCACAAGTGAATGTGGGATACACCACTATAGTATTTTCTTTCAAATACACACAATCACACATCGATATCTCATTCATCAATGTCTATTAGTGTGCATTTGTTGTGTCATAACAACCTACTAATGCACACGTAACAAATTTTTCAACAATCCCCCACATGAATGGAAATCGATTCTTCGAAGTAAGTTTCAGCAGTTGAGTATTGCCGGATAGGTAGGTGTTACCCTTTGAACCTTCCGTTGTGAAGCATACTTAGCCTCCTAGCGGTTTGTAGTCGCGATGACTTTGAACAGACCCCATTTGTGTAGACGACAATATGCCTTCACACAATACTCTCCTTGGTTTGGTCAACCCCTCATTCTTGTGTCCGTTATGGTCATGGATCACGGTCCTGGTTCTGCGAGAGCTCTAGGAAATTGTGCCTCCCCACAATTCCATTCGAAGCAACCACACTTCTCTCTAACATAGGTGATTCCCATGAATCATTAAAAGCATCATGGTTATTTCACTTAATATGCTTAACCTCTCCCAAATGTCACTGGTTTTAGGGTACTCCCCTAGGAGAAAGGACTAGGAAGTTCAAGACTCCCTTTGGTTTTGGGGTACTCCCCCACAGTGACTGCCTCTGGTCATATGATTAAGTTTGCCTATTGAACTTAGCTGTTGGGATCTCCAGTCTGCTAAGTTAGGTTTCCCTCATACTTCCTTTATCGCGGGCTTTAGTCCCATTCCTCTCGACAACTTATAAAATTTATCCGTGCTTAATCCTTTTGTTAACGGGTCTGCAATGTTATCTTCTGACCTCACATGGTCAATCGTGATAACACCCGTTGACAGTAGTTGTTGTATCGTGTTATGTCTATGTCTCATATGCCTTGATTTGCCATTATACATTGAACGTTGAGATCTACCAATTGCAGACTCACTGTCACAGTGTATGCAAATTGCCGACAACGGCTTTGGCCATTGTGGAATGTCTTCCACGAATTGACGTAACCATTATGCCTCTTCCCCAGATTTGTCTAAGGCAATGAATTCAGACTCCAGTGTGGATCTAGCAATTACAGTTTGTTTGGATGATTTCCAAGATATTGCTGCCCCACCAAGTAGGAACAAGTACCCACTTGTTGATTTGGAATCTTTCATATCTGAAATCCAGTTCGGATCAGTATACCCTTCGATCACAGCTGGATGGTTGGTATAATTCAAACCATAGTCTCTTGTGTATCTTATGCACCTAAGCACCCTTATAATAGCTTTCCAATGTTGAACACTTGGATTGCTTGTATATCTACTTAGCCTACTCACCACGTATGCTAAATCGGGTCTCGTACATGTCATGAGATACATTATACTTCCAATGATTCTTGAATACTCTAATTGAGCAACCGGCTCAGCTCTATTTTTACATAGATGTAGAGTAGTGTCAACAGGAGAACGAGCCACTCGCTTGTCTTCCTTGTTGAATTTTTCAAGAATCTTGTCGACATAGTGTGCTTGACTCAAAGTAAGACCTTCTTTGGTTTTAATGATTTTTATTCCAAGAATAGTATCAACTAAACCCATGTCTTTCATGTCAAATCGTGTCTTTAACATGTCTTTTGTAGATTGAACCATTTTATCATTACTCCCAATGATAAGCATGTCATCCACATAAAGGCATAAAATAACATAACCTCCATTTGTGTTTTTAACATAAACACATTTATCACACTCATTAATTTTGAAACCATTGCTAATCATGACTTGGTCAAACTTTTGGTGCCATTGTTTTGGAGCTTGCTTCAAGCCATACAAAGACTTGATGAGTTTGCATACTTTGCCCTTTTGACCAAGGGCGGAGAAACCCTCAGGTTGCTCCATGTATATCTCTTCTTACAAATCACCATTTAGAAAAGCCGTTTTTACATCCATTTTGTGCACTTCCAAACTTCGTAAAGACGTGATTGCAAGCACCAACCTTATAGAGGTTATACGTGTTACAGGTGAGTAAGTATCAAAATAGTCTAGACCTTCCTTTTATCTAAAACCTTTGATCACTAGCCTTGCCTTGTATTTATCAATACTTCCATCGGCTTTCATCTTCTTTTTGAATATCCAACGATATCCAAGTGGTTTGCAACCAACTGGAAAATCTACCAATTCCCAAGTATGATTTTGTAAAATCGAATCAATTTCATTCTTGATTGCTTCTTTCCATTGAGGTCCTTCAGGTGAGGTCACCGCTTCATGGTAGGTATTAGGTTCACCTTCAACCATAAAGCTTACGAAGTCAGGACCAAAGGATTTTGCAACCTTTTGTCTTTTGTTTCGTCTTAAATCATCATCCTCAGTCTCGGGCCGTTCATGTGTTCCTTCATGAACCAAGTCGTCATTTTGTGTTAACGAGCTTGCACCTACATCATTCTCTCGTGATGATGAGGCCTCCTGTGTGTGTCCTAACTTAGGAAACACGTGCTCAAAATACGAGACAGTATTGGGGCTCGCCTCCATGAAAGTGTTTACGCGTACATTTGGATTTTTGGATTCATGTACCAAAAACCGATGTGCACTACTATTGTGAGCATATCCAATGAAAATGCAATCAACAGTTTTGGGACCAATTCAAAGAGCTTTAGGAGGTGGTACTGTGACTTTAGCTAGGCACCCCCACACTTTCATGTATTTGTACGAAGGTTCTCTTCCCTTCCATAACTTATAAGGAGTCTCGTCCCTATTCTTGAGAGGTATCTTATTTAAAAGATATTTTGCCGTTAAAATGGCATCCCCCCACATGTCATGGCTCACCCCAGAACTAACCAACATGGCATTCATCATCTCTTTCAATGTACGGTTCTTTCGTTCCGCCATGCCATTTGATTGTGGAGAATTAGGAGGGGTTAATTCATGTATTATGCCATTTTGTGCGCATAAATCCGCAAATGGTGAAACGTATTCACTTCCTCGATCGCTTCTCACACGTTTAATTTTCTTGTTAAGTTGTAACTCAACTTCATTTTTAAACAAGATAAATTTTTCTATTGCTTCATCTTTACTTTTAAGTAAATATACATAGCAATATTTTGAGCAATCATCAATAAACGTGATGAAATATTTGTTTCCCCCTCTTTTTGGGCACATTTTTAAATTGCACACATCGGTGTGAATTAAATCAAGTGTTTCGGTTATTCTTTCAACCGATATGAAGGATGATCTTGTAAGTTTGGATTCAACACATGATTGGCATTTCGAGTTTGTATCAATGTGGAATGTTGGTATGCTTTTTAATTTAATTAAACGACGAAGTGAATTGAAATTTACATGTCCTAATCTACCATGCCAAACATTTGAATTTAAAGACTCAATAATATAAACAGAAGTAGATGCCTTATTCATTTCATTTCCAATCACGGTTACATCAAGTTTAAACATACCATTGAGGGCATAGCCCTTACCAACATACATTCCACGCTTAGTCAAGACAAACTTGTCCGACTCAAACATTAAACGAAAACCAAACTTATTAAGCAACCAACCCGAAACCAAATTCTTACGAATTTCGGGCAAATACAAAGTGTTGCTCAAAGTAAGCTCTTTTCCCGAAGTCATCTTCAAGATCACATTCCCTTCACCCTTGATGTCGACCGTTGCTTGATTCCCCATAAACAACTTAGCATCACTAGCAGCCTCCTTAAAGGTGCTAAAGAGGGTCTTGTCACCACACACATGACGGGTCGCACCCGTATCAATGAACCATCCTTGCAGTTTGTCCCCCACAAGATTGATTTCTTCAATCACTGCCGAGAGCTCGGTGATCATTGCCACCAACGGTTCACCATTTTCATCCACCATATGCACACGCTCACGCTTAGGCTTCTTGCATTGATTCGCATGATGACCATTCTCATTACAATTGTAACAAACACCTTGGAAGTTTGAAGATTGAGGTTTCTTTTTCACAACCTCTTTCTTCAGTCCAAGGTTCACCTTTCCCTTTCCCTTATTCATTTTACCCTTACCCTTATGCCCCCCCTTAGGATTGTCCAAGTTCAACCATGTTGGCCTTAGCCATTGGCTCCACACGAGCTGATTTTTGAGCCGTTTTATTGTCTTCCTCAATTCGAAGACGAACAATTAATTCATCAATAGTCATCTCCTTTCGTTTGTGCTTAAGATAATTCTTAAACTCAACCCAACTAGGAGGCAACTTTTCAATTATGGCTGCAACTTGGAACGTTTCACTAAGTGTCATACCCTCGGCATGAATTTCATGAAGTATAACTTGTAGTTCTTAGACTTGGGTGATCACAGTCTTGGAGTCAACCATTTTAAAGTCCAAAAAACGGGCCACAACAAATTTCTTTGTTCCCGCATCTTCGGTTTTATACTTCTTGTCTAAA
This sequence comes from Bidens hawaiensis, assembly GCF_021521415.1. Classification (NCBI taxonomy): domain Eukaryota; kingdom Viridiplantae; phylum Streptophyta; class Magnoliopsida; order Asterales; family Asteraceae; genus Bidens; species Bidens hawaiensis. The sequence continues at coordinate 75,256 of NW_027499664.1, read as the reverse complement.
GACTCCCATAGTTCTTTGGCACTCTTTATCCCACAATAGACGTTATACAATGGATCCGCCAAACCATTGAGCACGTAATTGAGACATAGAAATTCAGAATGTTTCCAAGCGTCCAAAGCACTCACACTTTGGGCATCATCTTGGGCAGTGGGTATGGGGGCTGTTTTCTCCAAGAACTGTGCTAAGTTCAAGGTTGTCAAGTAGAAAAACATTTTCTGCTGCCACCTCTTAAAGTGGACACCCGTGAACTTTTCTGGTATTTCAGCATGGTTAGCCATTGCGGTCGCTCCCACATTGGCTGGGGTGGTCAAATGGACAGCAGGGGTAGCATTAGAAGTGTTTGGGGTTGGTCCTGTCATTCTTGCACACAGAAAACAGACCAAGTTAGTAACTTAGAAAAAAAAATTCAGAAAATTCTGAAATTTTCCAGATAAATTTATCCCGTGCGAGATAGCTTTATCTCGTGCGAGATAACAAAACCAGCCCAAAAAAGGAGCCTTTTCTGATTTCAGAATGCTAAACCATGAATGAATCCGTCTAAAACCAACTTTGAAGATCCAATTCTTGATTCTGAGACCAAAACAGAAAAGAAAAAACTGTTTTTAAAACATATACTTTTTGAAACAAAACTGGTTTGGATCAAAATAGAATAGTTTCTGAAAATTTAAACAAAGTTTTCACGATAAGCTATCTCGTGCTAGATAGCCAAAAACAGCCCAAAAAAGGAGCCTTTTCTGATTTCAGAATGTTAAACCAAGAACGAATCTGTCTAAGTCCAACTTTGATGATCCAATTCTTGATTCTGAGACCAAAACAGAAAAGAAAAAAACTGTTTTTAAAACATATACTATATTGAAACAAAACTGGTTTGGATCAAAACAGAATAGTTTCTGAAAATTTAAACAAAGTTTCCACGAAACGGTTTTAAAAATATTGTTTTAAGATTGTAGGAACCGAATTCGTGAATTGAGTAAATAAACAGAAAATTAACAAATAGTTTTATTACTTATACAATACAATACAAGAATCTGAAATACAATACAGAATCAAAGAAATAAACCAAATACAATACAAAAAAAAATGTAAACGGTTTGGCTGAGGATCGTGTTGAACACGGGGCCCTTAAAACAATATTTCGAGTCTCCCAAGAGAACTCGTTGTTTCCCAGGGTACAACAGCCGGAGCAGTAGTACTGCCGGAGTTAACCGTAAACCTAAAAAAAGGTTCAAATAAAAGAAACCAGAAATGTAGAAGAAGAAGTTGGAAAAACCTTGCAACAATGCTTGTGTTGTGTGTAAGGTTTGGTGTGTGTTGCAACTTAGTTTACCTCTCTATTTATAGAGGAAAAACAAGGCACAAGTGAATGTGGGATACACCACTAAGCATTTTCTTTCAAATACACACAATCACACATCGATATCTCATTCATCAATGTTTATTAGTGTGCATTTGTTGTGTCATAAAAACCTACTAATGCACACGTAACAAATTTTCCAACAATGTGTTACTAGATTCGTTTGTTTATGTTCATCGATTTAATAAATGAATAAATATGATTAACGAATTTTATTTGTAAGTTTAGTGAACGAACACGAGCATATGCCGTGCTCGTGAAATTGTGTTCTCAAACATTTGGTAATGTGTACGTTTTGGTTTATTTGTTAACGTTTGTTCATTCACTTCATTGTGATATAATCGCCTTTATAATTACTATGTTAAGCTTATTTTTATATATTATGTGATATATTTCTAATTTTTTTAGGTGATTTTGTGTTGATTTAATTGTTATCATTCTCAAAATAATATTTGCATTTGTGTTTGTTTATGTTCATTTGTGTCCGTTAATGTACTTCAATGTACATTTACATTACTTTCTTTTTATGTTCGTTTATAAAATTAACAAACGGGCAGAAACGAACACGAAAAAGCTCAATTCATTAGTAAACGAACACAAATACGAAAGTTCGTTTAGTAAGTGATCATGAACCGTCCGTTTTTCTAACAAAAACTTAACGAGTGAATGAACAAAGTCTCGCTCGGTTCGATTTAGCTCGTTTACCACGCTAGTGCCATACTCAAATTAAAAAGCATCTACAATCAACGAAATTCTTTACTAAGAGTCAAATACCATTGTTTTTTATTTTGTTAATACTAAATGCATTCAGATTTTTCTTACTTTTTTAAACATTTTCTCAATAAGAAAAAAATTATCCCATATAAAATGAAATCAACTGTTGGTACATGATGTCAGTAGTTCAGTTTATAGTGTCTGTAATCGAGTCGTTTGGGTTTGTGTTTGTGTTTGTATGTAAGCGATGTTAGCTAACAAGTTCGCTGATATCAGCGAACTTGTTAGATAAGCGAAGTTAGTGACAACTTCACCTGAACATGCCAGGCGAAGTTGTCGTGTTTATATTCATTAGGTTACGGCTGAGATTAGTAACGAACAAGTTTAGTTTACGTGTTTACGAGTTCTGTAATCAGTGATTGATATCACGTGTTTCCGGTTGCAATACAAAGTGTCTTTGCTTATTGTAACGTGTGTTCGATAGTGTTAATTCGTATCGTCTTCTACGCTCGTAACGTCTTACGTAGGGATCCCGCACCTACGTAGAACGGGATATTCCGTGTAGATCCGGCTGGGAACCTACAATTGGTATCAGAGCTTTTGCTCGTGATTGTGTGGTTCGGGATTATCACGCGGGTGTAGAAATCGTTCCGTTCGACTATTCGCGGGACGAGTTTACCGAGTTTTTGTGTCCTACTCACCTCCCACCATCATAAACAACCCATTACACCTTCACAAACCTCGCAAAATCCAGAAATCAAACCTGCAAAACCATCGTGTTCATCAGGCGAAGTTGCCGTCACTGTTCGTAGGGTTTCGGCGAAGATATAAGGTTAAGCGAAGTTATCCACAACTTCGCCTACCTTCTCAAGTTCGCTTATCTCAAGCGAAGTTACCCACAACTTCGCCTACCTCCCAAGTTCGCTTAACTTAAGCGAAGTTATCCTCAACTTCGCCGAATCAGGCGAATTTAACAAGGGGAGCGAAGTTCAGAATCAGCGAAGTTCAGACTTAAGCGAAGTTATCCACAACTTCGCCTACAGTACTGTTAAAAATAAAATTTTTTATTTTTCGGGTTTCTTTGTGTTTCGTGAAAGATGTCTTCAATAAACATTACGGAACTGGTGAAGATGGAAGTGGAAGCGGGTTCAGCTACAAAGGCACCGAAGATGCTTAAAGGAACCGATTTTGTAGCGTGGAAAGATCGGTTTGAGCAATATGTCAAGTACCAAGATGCTAAAATGTGGGTGTGCATACAAGATGGTTACATTCCACCAACTGCTGAGTATGAGGGTCGTGATCAGATTAAGAAATACAAAGAGATGGAAGAAGAAGAAAAGAAAATGTATGAGGCTGAAAGCAAAGCTCATGCAGCGATAACAATGGCTCTTCCACAAGAGATTCTACACATCTTCAGAAAGTATAAAACTGCTAGGGATCTTTGGGAAGCACTTGAAAACCGATTTGAGGGTAATGTGGGGATTCGTGCATCAAAGATTAAACTTCTAAAAACTCAATTCTCGGTGTTCAAGTATCTGAAGAATGAATCACTTGATGATATCATCACGAGATATTATCATCTGATGACCGAACTCAGCAACTATTCCATTACTTACAAAGAAGATGAGATTGTTGAAAAGCTTCTTGATGGTCTCCCACCGAAATGGGAGATGTACACTGTCTTGATGAGAGAAGACAAAGAGTTTGCCGACTATGACTTGGAAACAGCAGTCAACAAACTAAGAACTTTTGAACTTAACATGGTTCGTAAAGAGACACCAACTTATCAGGTTCAGGATCCAGGAATGTATGGTGCAAAAGTAAACTCAAGTTCAAGTTCGAAGTCTGAATCGTCTGCTTACTACTCAAAAGGAGACTCGGGTGCTAACTCAACACATGAAGGTCATGTATCTCTCAACATGAATGGTGATGTGTGTTTTGTAGCTGGTGGATCAAATGCGTCTAAACCTCAAGCAACCAAGAGTAGTTTTTCCCCAAGTGTTTCGAACAACAACTACTCAAAGATGCCCATGAGTGTTAAATCTGCTGAACAGCAGTTTGCTCTCTATGCATCTTTCATTGCTTCGTATGAAAATTACATTCAGGGTAAGATTGTTGATCCTGAAACATTGGATGAAGACTATGATCAGATCGATGCTGATTATCTGGAAGAGATGGATCTGCAGTGGCAGATGGCGATGATTGTGAGAAGGGTTAAGAGGTTTATGAAGAAGACAGGTAGAAAGTTTGTTGGTGAGAGACCGGGTTTTGACAAGTCAAAAGTGCGATGTTATAACTGTCAGCAGAATGGCCACTTTGCTAAGGAGTGCACAAATGAACGTGTAGAACGCCGTCAAAACAGGTCTACACAACAGAGTGGGGGTGGTAATGAGAATAGAGCCATGATTTCCAGACAGAATGGAGAATACAACTGGAATCTGCATGTTGAAGAAGTGTTCGAACAGGCCAATTTGGCGAACATCGAAACTGAAGATAGTGAGAAAGTGAATGGCGAAAGTGAAGCTTACATGGCAGAAGTGACAGATCAGCTTACCGAGGTAAGTACTAAATGTGCAAATCTGTCTGAACAATTGACAACTATAACTGATCAGTTTGTTAGTTTGGATGCTCAATTTAAAACCTTAAAAGAAGATCATCATTTCACTAAAGCTAGAGAAAATAGTTACAAGGTAAAAATAAAAGCTAGTGAGAAAGATATTAGAAGTCTTAAAGCAAATCTAGCTGAAAAAATTCAAGTAATTGATCTGAGCTATGAAGTGTTAGAAGAAAAAACCAAACTAATAGCTGAAAGGGATAAACAGATAGCTGATCACCAGGTGAAAGTGGTGGAACTTAACAGGAAACTTGAGAAATTTAGAAATTCCTCCGCTATACTTGATCACCTCGTTAGTGATCAAGGTTCCCCAGTTAAAAGGGGAGGAATTGGATATCATGAAGTTCCACCACCTTACAATCATAATTACACTTATGATCATAGTAATCAGAAATCTGTTGATGTTGATTTTGGTCAGACAGTTCCGGTTAAGGTTACTATTAAAGAACCAGAAGTTAGTAAAGGCGAAACAAGTAAGTCTGTTTCGAGTGTTAAGTTTTCTGTTCCGTGTCCTGTCTCATCAAACTCGGACAAGTCATCCGAGTCGAGTGAGACAAAAGAAAAGGCAGTGTTACCAAAAAGTGGAGAGAAACATAAAACAACTGAAAAGAAATCTCCACTAAACCCATATGTCCCACCATATGTGAGACAAACAGCCAGTAATGCAGCCTCAACATCTAAAACAACTATTGAAAAGAAAGTTGAACATAGGAGTTGTTTCAGATGTAATCAATTAGGACACCTAATTGCTGATTGCCCTCTGAAGCAAAGATTCAGAGGTATGAGGCCTTCAAAAACTGAGAATATAACTAATCACTATAATGGTAAAAATGAAAACTCATCAAAGTTCAGACATTGGACTAATCTTGGTTTTCAAAGAAATCGATCTCAGTTTTTCACTGCTAACAACCAAACCATAAGTAATAATTCATATAATTCACGAAGGTTTGGATGGCCTCATAGTCAATTTACAAGAAGGTATCCTTTTAGGACTTACAGAAATTATTCCGATACTAACTTTGGACAGCCAAAGTACGGGATGTATCAACCCAGGACCAATAGGTCGTGGGTCCCCAGATTTTAATCATCTGCTTTAATCATGCAGGAACAGTTGAACAGGGCTGCAAACAATCTATGGGTTGTGGATAGCGGCTGTTCCCGGCACATGACGGGTAACAAGAGTTTGTTACAAGAATGGAAACCTGTTCAGGGAGGAAGAGTGAGTTTCGCTGGAGAGAGCGGTGGAAGGATCACAGGAATTGGGACGGTGACTAACGGAAAGATGACGTTAGAGAAAGTAAATTTCGTTGAAGAGCTGAAGCATAATCTGCTGAGTGTATCGCAGATCTGTGACAAAGATTACACCGTACACTTTACCAAGAATGAGGCGATCGTGCTATATCCTGGTTTCAAGATACCAGAGGATTGGATAGTTATGAAGGCTCCAAGAGAAAAGAATACATATATTATGGACATGAGGTCGACTGCGATGGCAACAGAAGAATCGTGTCTCCTGTCAAAAGCAACTGAATCGGAGTCCGAGTTATGCTTGTTGAGCTGAATGGGATGATCAATCCCGAGTAACCGTGTTTTGTGACTTTGATTAAAAAAAAAAAAAGAAAAAAAAAAAACTTCACTATCGCTTAGAATTTTGTCGGTTGCCCCAGTTTGAAGGACATATCTTCGGATATGTTTGGTCCTCATTTCTACTTGTAGAATATGAGGATAGCCATTAACCAGATGACTGAAAGTGACCGGGGCAGTTTATGATGGGTTTTTATTCTTTCGCTGAAAATTAGTCGATCATACTTAGTTAGAAGGACACATACTTGTATGTGGTCGGTCCAGCTGATCCATTGGATCTTCAGGATAGCCGTTTACCTGAAAACTTCAATTTGATCGGGGCGATTGAAGTTAAAATTTTCTTTGAGGGAGATGAAATTATTTTTCAAGTCTACTACTTCGTAAGAAGTTCATTTACTATGTTTAACAGAAAATTGATCCAACCTTGGAAAATGATAGATATACTGATTTTGTGTGCTTAACTAGTGAAGTTATTAGGCCTAAAAGACTTTAGAACAGTCATTGTATGTCGTGGTAGCTTTTTATGGTGCGTAAAAGTAGAAGTGATACTAACTAAATCTACTCGATTTTACGTGGAAACTCCTTAAGAGTTGTGCATGTCTCCATAGATATCTTTCCGTATGATAGGCAGAAAAGCAATTACCCAGTCATACACGAGCCCGTGAGTGTTCTGATTCCCGTGAAGATAGCGTGTCAAGAAACTGCAGTGATCCAGATTCGGGACTTGCAGTTGTTTACTACTCTGAAGTTGTGTAAATACTTAAAAAAAATGTGTGAGTTATTGAGAAATTCTAGAGTTCATAATATTAATACTTCTCAATCAAGGTGTAAGAAAGAGAACGGGAAGAAGAGTCTGAAGATCGAAGAGTAATTACTATTTAATCAGACACTACGGGTCGAGGTCAACTCGGGGTGACTTGGGGAAAGCCAAATACGCTTTGAGAATAGATAGGAGGCATCATAATCTCTGAGTTGTTGCCCACTTAAGTTTTGAGCTTAATTGAACCTAACCCGTATCACAGAAACGATGAAAACCATATTAAGTTAATTACCTGCTTACAACCTGTTTATTTATGTCATAATACAGCTAAACACGGATCTGTGTGACAGTCACGTAATTAGTATGATTCCTGTTCGGATCTTTTCTAAAACATTGTAACATCCTAAAATTTATAATGTTGAATAAAGGAAGTTATGTTTGGTGATTTCGCGTAATTGATTAATATCGGGTAGGAGCGGGTCTTGGACTTGGATTAATTGAGATGGGTTAAATGAGAATGGGATTTCAGGGATATAAATACCCCCAAAATCCCAAAATATCTTCATTTTCCCCCACTCTCCTAAACACACACATACACACACACCAAGCACTCCCAAAACCGCTGCCGGCCGGGCCGAGAAAGAAGGAAGGATCGAGCGAGGTCCGGGTAAGAGAGAAAGATTAGTGGTGATACCAAGATAAACGAGATCCAAACAAGCTCAAAAGGTATGATTCTTGATCTTGGAAGTTTAAAGATCCGAGCTTTTAGTGTATAAACGACCGAAAATGGTCGGGAAGTGTAGTGGGTGGTATTGAACCTTAACAAGGGTGTTAAAATCGCCCGAAATGTTGATCAGAAACCGAAACAGCGGACTTCTGGGCAACTTCGCCTTCATCTGGGCAACTTCGCCTTCATCTGGGCAACTTCGCCTTCAAGCGATGAACTTCGCCTGCAAGCTAAGTTCGCCTGATGACAAATTCGCCTGAGGTTTAAGTTCGCCTGATGATAAGTTCGCCTGAGGTTTAACTTCGCCTAAAGCTAAGTTCGCCTGATGACAAGTTCGCCTGAGGTTTAAGTTCGTCTGATGCTAAGTTCGCCTGAGGTTTAACTTCGCCTAAAGCTAAGTTCGCCTGAGGTTTAACTTCGCCTAAAGCTAAGTTCGCCTGAGGTTTAACTTCGCCTAAAGCTAAGTTCGCCTGAGGTTTAACTTCGCCTAAAGCCAAGTTCGTTTAGAAAATAAATTTAAAATCTAATGAAAAATGTGTTAAGACAGTTAATGGAAATAAAATTTTTCCAAGCTGACCTGGCAGCTCGACCCCAGCCAGGGGCTCTGCCCCTTGGACCCTGCTAGGGGCTGCCGCCCCTAGACCCCGCTGCCAGGGGCGCTGCCCCCGGACCTCCGTTCGTTGTGGGTCATATAAAGATAGAAATACATTATAAGTAGTGATAGTTAAATTGATATGTATACTTGATATACAGTCAGCCGTGCACAACTGAAGAAAGGGATTACGTTCAACGGAGAACGTAACCGTATTCAGGTGAGTTTCTAGCCCCATTTATGTGTTATGTTTTCGGGGCTGTGTGCATACTCAACATGTTTGTTAATACACTTATCCTAAGAGATAAGTGTATGCCTTATGTGGATAATGTGAAATGTATGAATGATTGCTTGATGGTACGTGAACGATCTTCGGATATTGCACGTACTGTCAGGTTGTAACGCTATGTATAAGGTAAGTATGTTATGTATGTTTATGTGTATGAACATGATAGAGATAAAAGAAGAAAGAAATGATAATGTATGGTTGTATGGTAACGAAGAGGGAATCGAACCCTACTAATATTCGAGAACTAGGGTACCGAACCCTACTAATATTCGAGGAAGAAGGGTACCGAGCCCTAATAATACTCGAGGAAAGAGGGTACCGAGCCCTAATAATACTCGAGGAAAGAGGGTACCGAGCCCTAATAATACTCGAGGAAAGAGGGTACCGAGCCCTAATAATACTCGAGGAATGTAGGGCGTAATGCTCTTTATAACATAAGATATGAAAGTAAGTTAATACAAAAGAAAGTAAGAAAGTATGAAAGTAAGAAAGTAAGAAAGTATGAAAATATGAAAGTATAAAAGTATGAATGAAAGAATAAAATGTTATGTGAATGGTATGATTATGTGATTATCTAGAACTCACTCAGCGTAGCTGACTTTTAGTATGCACGCAGGTGAGTAGGATGAGGCAGCTCGCTTGAGGAGACACATGGCACTGAACAAGAATCTGGCATCTGAAGACCTATGATGTGTTAATTTTAATGCTTTAATGTGAAAGACAATAAATGTTTTGAGACAAGTTATGAATTATGTAAAGTTTTATGAAAGTTTTATTTTCCGCGTAAATGTTTTAATTAACTCTGATATTTAGAACTGTGTTTATGAGTAAATCCAACACGAAAGTAGGGTTACCGGTAACGGGGCCTTACAAGTTGGTATCAGAGCAAAGTTCGAGAGATTTAAGCATCCTACATGCTTAGACTCGAACAGAGTATGGGATATAAGTAAGAAATGAAAGAAGATGCCAGTTCAAGAATGCCATGTGTCGCTCAAGCAAGATTAGTAAAGGTAAATTGTATGATTAAATGATATATGTTAATGAGAAAGAAAATATATGTGAACAAAAGGGATACGAATAATTGATTGTTGATTTGACTAATTGCTTAAGTAGAACCAGCACAAATAGACTCACAAAGGGAAGTGAATAGGACACAGAATGCAATGTGATCAGCTAGTCACAGCTGGCCACTATTATTACCTGTTAACCTTGCTATCCTTGTACTAAATAGTTCCTTGAATGATGATGTTTGTGTTTTCCCTTTTAGAATACGATGGTTGGAGCCGGAGACATTGTTGGAGCTGGAGGTCGCACTGGACGACGCGGCAGGCCTCATCGTGTCCAGCAACCTTCGGTTGAGACCGCTTCCAACACTGAAGCTGAAGGAAGCGCAGCGGGAAGGAACCCGGAAAACAATGAAGGAGTTCAACTGGATCCTGCAATTCAAGCAGCTATTGTTCAAGCTGTAGCCACTGCTGTGAAAAATATTACCCCGGGAAGGTCTGCTGGAAGCCGTGAAAGAACTGTTGAAGGGGCAGGTGGTAATGGTAGGAAGGATGACGAGAGGGAAAGGGGTGACTCAAGTGAGGTAAGATCTGTAAAAGACGATGATAGGAAGAGGGGCCGAGGCGGTTGCAACTATAAGTCCTTCAAGGGTTGTGACCCGCCCAAGCTGACTGGTTTAGGAGACGCAATTGCTACTCTTCAGTGGATAACCGCCATGGATAAGGTTATCCGCATTAGCGAGTGCCGTCCCGATCAAGCTGTCGGTTATGCCACCCAATCGTTTGAAGATGAGGCTATGTATTGGTGGGAGAGTGTGGAGCAGAGGAAGACCCGTGAAGAGATCAAAGAGATGAAGTGGGACGACCTGAAGGAGTTAGTAATGAAGAAGTTTTGTGCTGACGCCGAGGTTGAAAGGGCGGAGATGAAATTCTTAAACTTGAAAGCTGGGACAATGACACATCGTGAGTACACCACCGAGTTCAATCGAATGTCTAGGTTGGTGCCCGATATGGTCAACACTGAGGCTAAAAGGATTAAGTGTTATGTGAGGGGATTACCACAGAGAGTTCGCATGTTAGTCAGAACAAGTAAACCTACTACTTTCGATTCTGCTGTCGAACTCGCATAAATGGTTTATGCAGACTTGGTTGCGGATGATGTGGTGGTGGGAGATGAGAAGAAAGAGAAGAAATGGGTCGCTCCTGCTAAACGACCCGGTACCCATATGTGGAACCCTAAGAACAAACAGCCGAGAGTTTGGGAGAACAGGTCGTGCAAGACTTGTGGCAAGGCGCACAGTGGTGAGTGTAGGTGGGGAAAGGGTTCGGATACATGTCACAAGTGTGGAAAGATACATGCCGGAGGATGTAGACTTGGGTCGAATGTTTGCTACAAGTGTGGGAAGGCAGGTCATTATGCTCATGAGTGCAGTTCTAAGCCTGCATGCTACAAGTGTGGTAAGATGGGTTATTTTGCTAGGGAGTGTACCGAGAGTGAAGCTGGAGGTAGTAGAAGGAAGGATGTCGATCAAGCTGGGCCAAGAACTAAAGCCTACATGCTGACCCAAGAGCAAGCCAAGCAGATTCCTGATGTTGTGACCGGTACGTTCCTAGTAAACGGCATTTCTGCTTTAGTATTATTTGATTCTGGTGCGAATAGAAGTTTTGTAGCTACGACATTTAGTAAACTCGCTAAAATGAAAGGCTGCCGAGTGTCTGAAACTTTTGTAGTAGAAACCGCTAGTGACACTTCGGTTAAAATAACAAAAATGGTTAAGAACTGTAAGATAGAATTGGAAGGACATGAGTTCCCGATTACCTTGTACGTTATGACCTTGGGAGGGTTCGATGTGGTTTTGGGTATGGATTGGTTGTCTGAGTTTGAGGCTCAGATAGTATGTAAGAGTAGGATTATAAGGTTGAAGTCATTGGATGGTAGCGCGGTAACGGTCTATGGTGATAAGGAAAGTTCTGGGCTTAATGTCATTTCGATGATGAAAGCCGAGGGTTTGTTAAGGCGAGGGTGTTGTGCCTACCTGGCGTATGTCGTCAACGCTACGGCTGAGACGAAAGAAATGAAAGATGTTCCTATTGTGCGCGACTACCCAGAAGTTTTCCCTGAGGATCTTCCGGGGTTGCCACCAGAGCGAGAGATAGAATTTCAGATAGATTTAATACCAGGAGCCCAACCTGTCGCAAAAGCGCCTTACCGTCTAGCACCGTCCGAGATGAAAGAATTGATGTCACAACTGCAAGAACTCCTCGACAAAGGTTTCATAAGACCGAGTGTTTCCCCGTGGGGCGCACCAGTATTGTTCGTGAAAAAGAAGGATGGAAGTATGAGGATGTGCATAGACTATCGTGAGTTGAATAAGCTTACGGTAAAGAATAGATATCCGTTGCCAAGGATTGATGATCTGTTTGACCAACTGCAAGGTTCAAGTTGGTTCTCAAGAATAGATCTCAGATCAGGCTACCATCAGCTGAAGGTGAAAGAGGCAGACATCCCTAAGACAGCGTTCCGAACGCGGTATGGACACTACGAGTTCCTCGTAATGTCATTCGGTCTAACCAATGCTCCTGCAGCATTTATGGATATGATGAATAGGGTGTGTCGACCGATGTTGGATAAGTCGGTTATCGTCTTCATCGATGATATATTGGTTTACTCAAAGAGCGAGTCTGAACATGCTGAGCATCTGAGAGAGGTACTTGAAACTCTGAAGAAAGAGAAGTTGTATGCCAAGTTTTCAAAGTGCGCATTCTGGTTAAGAGAAGTGCAATTTTTGGGTCACGTGATTAATCCTGAAGGGATTACCGTGGACCCAGCTAAGATTGAAGCGATAACGAATTGGAAGACTCCGCAGAATCCGACTGATATACGAAGCTTCCTAGGGTTAGCTGGCTACTATAGAAGATTCATCGAAGGTTTCTCCAAGATAGCCGCACCGCTGACCGGTATGACCCGAAAGTCGATAGTATTCAGTTGGGGAAAGTTTCAGGAAGAAGCCTTTGAAGAATTGAAGAAGAGACTCACGCAAGCTCCAATCCTTACTCTACCCGATGGTGACGAGGATTTCGTTGTTTGTGCTGATGCTTCGCATCAAGGATTAGGTTGCGTGTTGATGCAACGAGGGAAGGTGATAGCTTACGCGTCTAGACAGTTGAAGGTCCATGAAAGTACTTATCCGACGCACGATTTGGAGTTAGCAGCTGTAGTGCATGCTCTTAAGATATGGAGGCATTATCTGTACGGTACTAAGTGCACTATCTATACAGATCATAAGAGTTTAAAGTACTTCTTCGAGCAGAAAGAATTGAACATGAGGCAGAGAAGATGGTTAGAATTGATAAAGGATTACGACTGTGAGATTAAGTATTACCCCGGTAAAGCTAACGTGGTCGCTGATGCGCTAAGTCGTAAGAATGAGGAAGTCCTTGCAACAGTGAAGTCATATAAGTTGATCATGAACTCAAGTCTTTTTGAAGAAATCATCAAAGTGCAGTCAGAAGTGTTAGTAGACGAAGGGTTAGTAAAGAAAGAACGGATTTATGGCCAACAAGATGAGTTGATGGAAAACACTCATGGGGTTAAAACTAGATTTGACCGTATGTGGATTCCACGCCATGGTGATCTTAGAAGTCGAATCTTAGATGAAGCTCATAAGTCAAGGTACTCAATCCATCCTGGAGCTACAAAGATGTACCAAGACTTGAAGAGAGATTACTGGTGGCCAGGAATGAAGAATGATGTAGTGGATTATGTTAGTAAGTGCTTAACTTGCTTACAAGTCAAGGCCGAGCACCAAAAGCCTTATGGGAAGATGCAACCGCTAGAGATACCTGAGTGGAAATGGGAACACATCACCATGGATTTCATAACTAAGCTACCTCGTACAGCTAAGCAACATGATACCATCTGGGTGATTGTGGACCGTTTGACCAAGAGTGCTCACTTTCTGCCCATACGAGAGGCCATCTCGTCAGAAATGTTAGCAAGCTTGTTCATCAAGGAAGTTGTAACCAAGCATGGAGTACCGTTATCGATCGTGTCCGATAGAGATACACGGTTTACTTCGAGGTTCTGGAAGAAATTCCATGAAGCTATGGGGACGAGGTTGAACATCGGTACGGCGTATCATCCTCAAACTGATGGACAGTCCGAAAGGACGATCCAAACCCTTGAGGATATGCTACGTGCTTGTGTTTTAGATTTTGGTGGAAGTTGGGATAATCATCTGCATCTGGCAGAGTTCTCCTATAACAACAGTTACCATTCAAGTATTGGTATGCCACCGTTTGAGATGCTTTACGGTAGACGATGTAGAACCCCGGTGTGTTGGGGCGAGATTGGTCAGAAAGAAATGGGAAGCCTAGAAGTGGTTCAAGAAACGTCTTCAAAGCTCGATCAGACCAAAGCAAGATTGAAAGCCGCACAAGACAGACAAAAGTCTTATGCAGATAAGCGGCGACGACCAATTGAGTTTAACGTGGGTGACTATGTGATGCTCAAGGTCTCGCCTTGGAAAGGAATTATCCGTTTTAGGAAAAGAGGAAAGTTGAGTCCGAGGTACATTGGACCGTTCAAGATTGTAGGTCGTGTGGGTGAAGTAGCTTATAAACTGGATTTACCCGATGAGTTAGAAGGAATTCATTCAACCTTCCATGTTTCTCATCTGAGGAAGTGTCTAGCTGATGACACGTCTCACGTGCCATTAATGGACATTGAGGTTGATGAACAATTGAACTACATCGAGCAACCGATAGAGATCGTTGATCGCAAGGAGAAGCAGCTTCGTCACAAGATTATACCTTTGGTAAAAGTAATATGGAAACACCGCAAGGGATCAGATGCTACTTGGGAAGCCGAGGATGAGATGCGCAAGTTTTACCCTAGTTTGTTTATGTAATAGTTAGGTTTCGGGGACGAAACCTCTTTAAGGAGGGAAGACTTGTAACATCCTAAAATTTATAATGTTGAATAAAGGAAGTTATGTTTGGTGATTTCGCGTAATTGATTAATATCGGGTAGGAGCGGGTCTTAGACTTGGATTAATTGAGATGGGTTAAATGAGAATGGGATTTCAGGGATATAAATACCCCCAAAATCCCAAAATATCTTCATTTTCCCCCACTCTCCTAAACACACACATACACACACACCAAGCACTCCCAAAACCGCCGCCGGCCGGGCCGAGAAAGAAGGAAGGATCGAGCGAGGTCCGGGTAAGAGAGAAAGATTAGTGGTGATACCAAGATAAACGAGATCCAAACAAGCTCAAAAGGTATGATTCTTGATCTTGGAAGTTTAAAGATCCGAGCTTTTAGTGTATAAACGACCGAAAATGGTCGGGAAGTGTAGTGGGTGGTATTGAACCTTAACAAGGGTGTTAAAATCGCCCGAAATGTTGATCAGAAACCGAAACAGCGGACTTCTGGGCAACTTCGCCTTCATCTGGGCAACTTCGCCTTCATCTGGGCAACTTCGCCTTCAAGCGATGAACTTCGCCTGCAAGCTAAGTTCGCCTGATGAACTTCGCCTGCAAGCTAAGTTCGCCTGATGACAAGTTCGCCTGAGGTTTAAGTTCACCTGATGATAAGTTCGCCTGAGGTTTAACTTCGCCTAAAGCTAAGTTCGCCTGATGACAAGTTCGCCTGAGGTTTAAGTTCGCCTGATGATAAGTTCGCCTGAGGTTTAACTTCGCCTAAAGCTAAGTTCGCCTGAGGTTTAACTTCGCCTAAAGCTAAGTTCGCCTGAGGTTTAACTTCGCCTAAAGCCAAGTTCGTTTAGAAAATAAATTTAAAATCTAATGAAAAATGTGTTAAGACAGTTAATGGAAATAAAATTTTTCCAAGCTGACCTGGCAGCTCGACCCCAGCCAGGGGCTCTGCCCCTTGGACCCTGCTAGGGGCTGCCGCCCCTAGACCCCGCTGCCAGGGGCGCTGCCCCCGGACCCCCGTTCGTTGTGGGTCATATAAAGATAGAAATACATTATAAGTAGTGATAGTTAAATTGATATGTATACTTGATATACAGTCAGCCGTGCACAACTGAAGAAAGGGATTACGTTCAACGGAGAACGTAACCGTATTCAGGTGAGTTTCTAGCCCCATTTATGTGTTATGTTTTCGGGGCTGTGTGCATACTCAACATGTTTGTTAATACACTTATCCTAAGAGATAAGTGTATGCCTTATGTGGATAATGTGAAATGTATGAATGATTGCTTGATGGTACGTGAACGATCTTCGGATATTGCACGTACTGTCAGGTTGTAACGCTATGTATAAGGTAAGTATGTTATGTATGTTTATGTGTATGAACATGATAGAGATAAAAGAAGAAAGAAATGATAATGTATGGTTGTATGGTAACGAAGAGGGAATCGAACCCTACTAATATTCGAGAACTAGGGTACCGAACCCTACTAATATTCGAGGAAGAAGGGTACCGAGCCCTAATAATACTCGAGGAAAGAGGGTACCGAGCCCTAATAATACTCGAGGAAAGAGGGTACCGAGCCCTAATAATACTCGAGGAAAGAGGGTACCGAGCCCTAATAATACTCGAGGAAAGAGGGTACCGAGCCCTAATAATACTCGAGGAATGTAGGGCGTAATGCTCTTTATAACATAAGATATGAAAGTAAGTTAATACAAAAGAAAGTAAGAAAGTATGAAAGTAAGAAAGTATGAATGTAAGAAAGTATGAAAATATGAAAGTATAAAAGTATGAATGAAAGAATAAAATGTTATGTGAATGGTATGATTATGTGATTATCTAGAACTCACTCAGCGTAGCTGACTTTTAGTATGCATGCAGGTGAGTAGGATGAGGCAGCTCGCTTGAGGAGACACATGGCACTGAACAAGAATCTGGCATCTAAAGACCTATGATGTGTTAATTTTAATGCTTTAATGTGAAAGACAATAAATGTTTTGAGACAAGTTATGAATTATGTAAAGTTTTATGAAAGTTTTATTTTCCGCGTAAATGTTTTAATTAACTCTGATATTTAGAACTGTGTTTATGAGTAAATCCAACACGAAAGTAGGGTTACCGGTAACGGGGCCTTACAAACATGGTAGTCCCTATCGAGACTGAAATTTGATCCCGTGTACTTTATTTTTAAAATTTTCCTACTTATGTAGTTGTATGATTTTATATTTGGTTACTTGGTCTTGATCATATCATTTAACACTTTAAAGGTTGTTTTAAAACTTAATTGCAAAATTGTTCAAATTATAGGGCTTGTTTTGAAAATTTTAATATCAGCGAAGTTGTACATAACTTCGCCTGCTAGGCGAAGTTATCCATAACTTCGCCGGTATAACTCTGACCCTATATAAAGGAAATCAATGGTCAAACTTTTTCATTTTCTCAAACTCAGCGAACTTACTCACTATCAACCCTAAGCGAACTTATCGATCGATTCACTATGTTAATCTTTCTCTGTTCTAATTCGATTAAAGGTGTGTAGGTTTATAGTGTCGTATATTCAATGTTATTGAGGTTAATCATCGGTCGTTTCGACTTGATTCTTGACCTCGTGTTTCGAAACCTTAAACACCCGATTTCAAACTTGTTATTACGTGGTCGTAATCTACTTGAACATCTAAAACTTCATAAAATCATGTGTAACGGAGTCTTCAATCTTCAAATTCACCAACTACACGTCGAATTGAAAACCTTAACTGATGCCGTTTCATATTCGGCGAAGTTACAGTTTAGGCGAAGTTATCCGTAACTTCGCCTGAGGTTTAACTTCGCCTGATAATTAATTAAGTTACAGTATATGAGGCGATGATGTGGTTAGGCGAAGTTATCATTAACTTCGCCTGGCCCTTTTTATTTAACATTTATTACGCGAAGTTCAAGTTGAAGCGAAGTTGTTCTCAACTTCGCCCCACCTCTAACTTCGCCTATACAGAATAGATCACAACTTCGCTCATGGTAACAGGCGAACTTGTGATTTGCTTTGACGTTTATCTAACTTAGCCTGTTTGTTGCAGATATGGCTGCTGTAGCTGGAGCAGGTGGTGCAGGCGGTGATGACGGTGAAGATAACCAAAGACAGTTCTTCCCGGGTCACAACATGTATATAACATTAGACCCGGACGCGAGTGGTGTTGATGATTTTCACGAGATCATCACGTTCTTACCCCCCTCGCGTATATTCCACGCAATTACCACAACTCTGCCGATATCCTTGCCAAACATTGAGGATTTTTGGCAGACCGTGGAATATGACTGTCGCGTAGAGCCCCCGGTGATGCGAGCAACGGTCAACAATCAGATTGTTCAGTTCTAATCTGAACAAATCCGGGCGGCTTTACGGTTTGGAGATGAGACGAGGGATGACCCGACAGACTTTGTAGCTCCATTCTGTGACGGTGCGTTTCTGAGGATGGGATACTCTGGTCCCTTGGGAGATACTCAGAGAAGGAAGGGGTTCTTGCTTGACCAATGGCGCTTTCTCATGCATGTCATGATTGTGTGCATGTCAGGGAGAAAGGCGGGCACTGATGAGATGGGCGCGACCATGCAGTCCGCGATGACTGCTCTAACTTATAATAAGCGTTACAGCTTTAGTTAGATGGTCTTCTACGAGATCGATCGACAGAGAAGAGCGGTGGCGCGTGAGAGATTTATCATGTATCCAAGATTCATCCAAATGATCTTGAATCATGTTGCTCCAACGCTACCTCAGCGCCGCCCGATCAGATACGTTGAAAATGTGAGCAAACGGATCTTCGCCCAATGCAGATCCTCCAGTGCGAGGAGCAAACCTGAGCTCCGTCCTCGACATACTCCACTTTTTGGGTACTTGATCAACCCGGAGTATGTGCCTGCTCGTGGGGACGAGTTTCGGGACCCGGCACCACAACAGGTAGGAGCACCTCAAGCTATACCTGCTGCTCCAGTTGTGTCACCGGAGGAGAATGTAGACCTTGACGCAGAGTTTGGTGGTCAAGGATTCTTTGATATGGAGAGGGTGGACCCTGAGGAAAATGTGCAATTCTCAGTTGAAAGAGTTTCGAGTGTGCATGTGACTAGGGCAGCTACAACGGTGGCTGACTCTGATTCTGAAGATGAGTTGGCCGAAGCGAGACGAATTTTGGTAACTCAAGAACGAACTCATGGGAAAAGAAAGAGAACTGATGATGACAGCGAGTCAGATTTTGAAGAAGAAGTACATCAGTTAATTCGTAGATCAAGAAGGGAGAGGACAGGTGCAGGTTCGGGAGCCGGTGAGAGCTCAAGGGTGGTACGTTTCACTCCACCCGCACTGTCCGGTATGACAATGGTCCCTTCAACATTACAAGTTACAAGGCCAAGCGCCACGGATGTTCCCGTGGTGGCTACTTCATCTACATTTGGCCTCCCACCCACTACATTCCAACTTTCGGCTCCTGAGATTGTATCGTTGCCACCTCCAACTCTTACTCCAACGGAGGTCGTGGAACGATTTATTGATTCGACGGTTGTAGCAACTGCAGGATTACCAGTTACGTTGCCACCTACGGTTACGTATACGCCTACTTCTGAGGTCCCGGTTACATCGGAAATCCCTCCTCAGTACACTCAAGATATATCACATCTGAGGTTTGATTTCGATGCAACCCTATCAGACTCTGAACGAATAGCAGCACTTGAACGGGGCATGGCAGAACAATCAAGGGTGAATCTTATCCAGACCCATGCTATTCAGCGCCTTGTTGCAGAGAATCAGATACAGTCGTCCCTGCTGGTAGAACATGGCAAAATTATTGATGCTTTGAAGGAGTTCTTGGCATCTCAGGGGGGAGACGAGCTGTAAAGGCGATGAGCTGAGGACTAAGAAGCGAAATGATAGAGACGATGATCCCATTGCATCGAAAGGTGCAGGTGGAGAGTTGCCAAGAACTGAACAAGCTCTTGGGACTTCCACAACTCAGGGGGAGTCAACAAGTGCAGCTGGTGGTGATGATGTGGTGGTAGTGGACGTTGAGGAGATGGATGATGAGTTAGAAAAGATTGGTGCAGAGATAGTGATTGATAATGATATTGAAGAGGGAGAGATAGTAGAGGAGAATGTGGAGCATGAGATACCAGAAGTCGATAAGGAAGATATGAGTCAATAGATTGGGAATGATGAGACTGAATGGGAAGAGCAGCCTAGATGGAAAGAAGGCTATGCTCAATGGTTCGTAAAAACGAAGAAACCGGCGGTCCCTACTATGTTTAAGAAGAGTTACAACATTAGAGGCTATGCTGAAGCGAAAAAGGGGATTATTTGCTGGATATATGATGAGCAGTTGAGGCTCTTCGTGATTAAAAGATATGATGGTATTCAGTACTTCAAGAGGATGTTGAGATCGTTGAATACATTGCCAGAATGTGAAGTGAAAGACTTAGCCAGATTGGGATTGATAAGCAGAAGTGATGATAATATGGCTAGAGTCATCAGGAAGATAGTATGGAAGGAGAGTATAAAGGAAAAGAAGTTCGAGCTGTTGAAACCACAAAAGGGAAAACTTATCGAAGACAAAGATAGAGGATTGAGAGCAGATGGCAAGCCTTGGATGATTATGAAGTATAAACCGATCCGGTGTTTGAAAGAAGTGCCGATGAAACAAATGCCCAAGGATGTGCTCAAAGATCTGAAGTGGTGGTATGTAGACTGTGAAACAGCTGAAGCAGTAATGGAGGACGAAGATGAACAAGAGCTGCTGAGAGTTTATGATCCGATGCATCTAGTGAACTTGTCTCAAGCTGATCTGCAGGTGCTGAATGAGAAGAAGATATTTTATATTCCTGCTTGGAAAGACGAAGCGAAGAAATATCAAAGAATTGTATCAGTTTGTGTACGTGAAGGAGTTCATGCTTAAAAATGAAGATACAAGATTGTTGAAGATTACAAGACACGTGCTTGAAGATAAAGATTGAAGCTACTGCCAAGGGGGAGTCTGTTGGTACATGATGTCAGTAGTTCAGTTTATAGTGTCTGTAATCGAGTCGTTTGGGTTTGTGTTTGTATGTAAGCGAAGTTAGCTAACAAGTTCGCTGATATCGGCGAACTTGTTAGATAAGCGAAGTTAGTGACAACTTCGCCTGAACATGCCAGGCGAAGTTGTCGTGTTTATATTCATTAGGTTACGGCTGAGTTTAGTAACGAACAAGTTTAGTTTACGTGTTTACGAGTTCTGTAATCAGTGATTGATATCACGTGTTTCCGGTTGCAATACAAAGTGTCTTTGCTTATTGTAACGTGTGTTCGATAGTGTTAATTCGTATCGTCTTCTACTCTCGTAACGTCTTACGTAGGGATTCCGCACCTACGTAGAACGGGATATTCCGTGTAGATCCGGCTGGGAACCTACATCAAGTAAAAGATGATTAGATGATTAATTAAGACATAGTAGCCTAATCACAAATGTCAATATGACGAATACAACGATTCATATAAGTTTTTTCTTGGCAAAATAATAAGAATAATAAAATCGACCGGTAACAAATAAAATCAAATAATAGATGATTAGATAATCAGGGTAGAGTGGTTTGTCGCGTCAAAGTCTAATCATAAAATTCGTTTTAACGATACGCTGATGGATAAAAGGTGTCTCTTGGTTTGGATGTTAGTTAGGCTAGTTATACACCATTCAAGCTCTTTTAAACAAATTGAACTCTTAATAGTCACTACATTTATCGAATGGCAGAATAAACATTTTTAACGTATCATTCTCTTTGTAAAACAGAACATATTACAAGACATCTGATCATATCATATAAAGAATTAGACACCAAAATGAAGCATCTCCCTATAGCATATTAAAACATACGCTACACTATTAATTAAGACATTTACATGCTGGGTAATAGTGAATCCTCATCACTAGAGAACTTGTAACATGATGTCTACCCAAACAATAGATTGTTAAAAGGTATCCATCGGGGAAGTAATCAAAGGCGGACCAAATGCTTTAGCTAAGATCGCGTGCCTTTTGAAATTCATTTTAATATGTATACATTTAAACTTCGACCACACCTAAAAAAGTTGACATCGGCCCATGGATTTCTAAAACCGATCCCCTAAAAGTTTTAAGGACCCCAAATAAATTTTGGCAGCGGCTAACTCGTGACCCGAAAGAAAAAAAAAGTGATTTAGAATTTTATTATTAAAAATATAAACCTATTCTAATTAACTTGGGTTTTTAATATCCAAAAAAAGAAAATAAAATTGGACCTAATATGTTTACATAGTTTGATTTTTTTTTATTTTTAAATTGTGACCGACCAACCCAGGGACTCGAACCAAGATCTAACCTCTCTAATAAAGGAATCCTTAATTGAATACGAGCCCTCTACAGATTTTTATTTTCCCGCCCATACCTTATTCAGGGTTTTACTATGGGTCATCAGTATTCCAAACATCTTTCTATTATATTTCTCAGGCACGCTCTTTTTCATAAATAGGGTTTCATCGGTTCGTGATTCAATATCCGATTCGTGAACGATTCAATGATTTGACCTGCATCGATTCGTAAGGGTTATCACTAAAGTAATCGCTCTTCCGATTTACCCTGTTTCTTTATCAATCATCAATCACGGTGCTCTAGGTACGTTAATTCTGATTTATGGCCCATGTTTAATGATCAATCTCCAATCGGTTTGTTGTTGCAAATATTTTTATTTAATGTTATTGATTGGGAAAACTCACACTGAACATGAGTTGGATTTTGTTTAATTGATGCCTAAATCACAGTCAATAATGTACACTCTACTCTTTTGAGCTTGTTATATATTTGACAACATGATCAACAGGATTCTTGCAGGTCAATCTTTTTATTTAAAATTATATCAAACTGAATGGATGAAAAAGATTATGCAATGATTTTTGATGACTTTGTATTTGGATGTTCATATTTCAAGGCATATGAATTATAAAGTAATTTGTTCTTTTATTTAAACAACGTTCTTACGTTACTTCATCCAGGGATTAACTGTGATTTAGGCTATGTTTTAACTAGCTTGATTTATTTGGTTCAAGGTTTATTTTATTTAAAGTTTGATTTTGTGAATAAAACATTTGATTCTGACTTTTGAGTAAACGACATGAAAAAAAATCCGTTATAGCACATTAGCACACATATTTAGGAACCTAATGATGAATTTGTGGTAGAAATTATTTTTGTCAATTTTTATTTCATGAACGGGTCAAAAGATGAATGCATCACTTATGTTGAATTGGTTGAATCTTCTAAGTATTTATGTATATAAATTATGTTATTGTTGCGGAGTTCAATCTACATAGATTATTCTAAATGAACATAGATTCTTCTGAATGAAATAACTGATGATGAAGTTATATCGTTCCCAATTTTTCAATATCCGTGTAAATGGCAATGCTTTGTTACTTTTGGTCATTCAATGCTTATGTTTTGTTTTGGTATAAAACTTTTCAGGTGAACTTTCCTAGGAGTTATTGTAAATTTTTAGAATAAAAGTATTTAAAGGCATAAACTAAACACACGCTGAATTATTTTCAACCCGTTTAAGATAAAACTATATACACCAAAACCACCTATATGTAAGTAATTGATTTGAAAGAATTATATTATATATCAAAAACCAAGTTTTGATATACTCAGTTGCCTTTTATGGATATGAGGTATCTACATGTAACACGTGTATGTGTGGTGTCATGATGGCAGTTGCCTTTTGTGTTTGCCAATTGTAGTCTATTGGTTTCCTTAATAATGGCTATGATGATCATGTATCTCAGCCTCTTCAGATCAACTTCTAACGTTGTCGGGTTCCGATTCGAAACTCTTGGCAGCGAGTCGTGGTGGCACTAAGCTGTTGTATATGCTCTGTCGTTGACTAGGTCGCCATAGTTGTCAATAGCGACAATAGCATTGGCTATAGCGCGCTTCATAGCGAATCGGCCATATGTCGCTATTTACCGCTATTCGCTATGTAGCATATAGGTAGTGTGTCGCTATTTACCGCTATTCGCTATTGACAACTATGTAGGTCTGTAGGTTCCCACGGGACGTTGCCGATCGATACGAGATCCGCACGAGGTCTAGGAGTGCGGAATCCTCCTAGACTCGTTTAATGGTGTAGAAGACGAAGAACACAATTACACACAAACACATACACGAACAAACACACGAATGGGATAAACACATCTGCAGATCATTTATATAATAACCGAAACACATTACATACCAAACACGAAAACAAATGACGGCCGACCCGAGGTGAGCTTTACCTCGGGCCGTCCCACACGACTCTCCCTCTCGGTTTCTCTCTAGCTACTTGAACTGGACACAAAATACTCTAATTTTCTGGATACTCAAACCTAAACAAGACACATATATATATATCGAAACAACTTCGCGGGCTTGGGCTTGGGCCAGTAAGCGAAGTTGTTATAACTTCGCCTATGGCGAAGTTGTTCTAACTTCGCCTATGGCAGAAGTTGTTACAACTTCGTACTTCGTTTCCGCTTATCAGAATTGCATAGCGACGGTTACAAAATGCACCAACAGACTCCCCTTTGACCGTTGCTCTCAATTCTAACAAACACAAAAGATCATCTGTTACAAAACATGCACCAACAGACCCCCTCTTAACTGATGATCTTCTGTTTGCTCTTCAACCAGCCGTGTCTGAAACTATCTTGTAGCTTCACAAATCTACCAATCACCCAGCGTCTTCCATATCAGATCTCCCCTTCAGTGTAAGCTTCTCCGACTATATAGATTGAGGTCTTTGAAATGCATGCATCCCCGTGCCTAATTGATCATCTCAACCAACCACGTGAGTCCTTCTGACTTCACCAACACGTGAAGTTGGGCTCCCTCCACAACTTCACCAACACGTCGGCATACGATAAGGTTTAATCTTCAACTACTCAACATCAAGTGATCAATTTCATCACAAAACCACCTTGACAGAATCTAACACACATGACCATTTATCATCTCCTCAGCATCTTCAATCACCAGGGATAACGATCAAGAACATAAACACTTTAATTCCCGATTAAATCCAACTTGTTCCAGAATTTTCACTTTAATAAATAAGCATCACGTTTCAGGATCTAATTCTCGAACGCCTTGAAAATAACATAAATAATATGCTCTAACCGCAATCCAGTAATGACGAAAACCTTCAGTTCAATTTGACTTTCTTCAGTTGGTCAACCTCGAACAACAACAATTTCATTGCCCACAAACACCCAAATATGTGTCAATATCCAGTTTCAATCAATATCCCATTCACAACCTCAACTCCATATCCAGAGTTGACACGTATTTGTTCATACGTAAGACCAAGAGATAACAAGTTTCACTCGTTGACGGAACAACGTCTTCGGTCTCACAATAATCGCGTACACCTGGCCATACAGACGAAAACTTTTTTTTTTTTTTTAACTTCGCCTAAAGCCAACTTCGCCCCTCCTTAACTTCGTCTGTCCATAACTTCGCTTGTACATAACTTCGCTTAACCTTATATCTTCGCCTAAACCCTAAAATTTAAGCGACAACTTCGCCTGAACCCCATAACTTCGCCTGCGGCGGCTGTTCGGCCAAAAACGCATCAGAAACGTGCCAGAAACACCAAAACGCAGATCTCGAACCATAGCATAAGAGCCTAAGGCTCTAATACCACTTGTAGGTTCCCACGGGACGTCGCCGATCGATACGAAATCCGCACGAGGTCTAGGAGTGCGGAATCCTCCTAGACTCGTTTAATGGTGTAGAAGACGAAGAACACAATTACACACAAACACATACACGAACAAACACACGAATGGGATAAACACATCTGCAGATCATTTATATAATAACCGAAACACATTACATACCAAACACGAAAACAAATGATGGCCGACTCGAGGTGAGCTCTACCTCGGGCCGTCCCACACGACTCTCCCTCTCGGTTTCTCTCTAGCTACTTGAACTGGACACACAATACTCTAATTTTCTGGATACTCAAACCTAAACAAGACACATATATATATATATCGTAACAACTTTGCGGGCTTGGGCTTGGGCCAGTAGGCGAAGTTGTTATAACTTCGCCTATGGCGAAGTTGTTCTAACTTCGCCTATGGCAGAAGTTGTTACAACTTCGTACTTCGTTTCCGCTGATCAGAATTGCATAGCGACGGTCACAAAATGCACCAACAAGGTCGCAACTTTACGGATTTACGTTTCTTAGATTGGTTCGGTTACTATGTGGTGTATCATTTACCAGCGAGTTTACGGTCATCCTTTGGTCGGTTTGTTTACTAACGGCTGTGACGTTAGCAAATCTGAAACTACAATGATGATGGTATGCTGTTTCCAGGTTTCGATTCGAAACTGCTGGTATATCAAAACTTGGTTTTTGATATATATATATAATCTGTTGAACAATTTAATCTCACATTTTGTCTACATGACTTCAACTCGGTTTGGTTGCTAACGGACTATGATGATAATGTATCTGAGCCTATGATGAAACATTGACACGTCCCTAATCGCATGTTTGATACCTGCAAGATGGAAACACTACCCATTCTAATTAATGAAGCTATGTGAAAAACTATTTATAAAACTTAAAAAAAATTATGCAGACTCATGGATGCTCTCATTTGACTATGATTGTCAAATATGTGTTTATTAAATGTATAATTATCATTCTTTTTCTTTTTTATTTGTATGTGATTGTTAAATATGTGTTTAGTAATTCTTCTACAGACAAAAACATAGGGACAAATAACAAGGAGAATTCAAATCTGAGTTAGGGCCTTCACTTTCTGGTATGTTCTTATTGTTTTGTATATTTACCTTCTTTATGATTATTTGTTAAAATCTCTTTATTCTAACACAGTACGGAAATGACATAATAAACACTTTGGTTCCAATCATATGCCATGAAGAATCATACTTTCATTCTGTCATCAAATTTGAAGATTCAAATTCAAATGATGATGACCTTGGTAGTGTAGATGGAGGTAACTTGGTTCTCTACATAGGATCTAAAAAACTTTAATTTTTCGTGTCAGCAGTAGACCTTAATCGAAAGCTGACATGTTACGTTTTTTTAATGATTGAAAATGTTTTGGTTTCAGTCTGGACGAACCACTTCATTTTTTATCGGATCGATACAGACATGGTTGGTTGAATCAACATGTTAGCATATTTCGAACCATCAAAAAGTTTTTGGTTTTTAGTGTCTACAAATATGTTTTTTTTATTGGGTCAAAACGGGTATTATTGAGTCAGAAATAAAAACTAACCAAAAGCGACGTGTTTGCTATTTTGAAGAGGGGTCGTTATGGTCACGAGATTTAGAGGATGATATTACTCTTACATGCAGGTAAGATATAT
This sequence comes from Bidens hawaiensis, assembly GCF_021521415.1. NCBI lineage: Eukaryota > Viridiplantae > Streptophyta > Magnoliopsida > Asterales > Asteraceae > Bidens > Bidens hawaiensis. The sequence goes on along the minus strand of NW_027499664.1, from coordinate 48,249 downwards.
CTTCATAGGTGTTTAGATGTACTTTTGCAGGTTTTTAAAGGTCATGATCAGTTAACTCTTGATTTATGGTTCGTTTGCAGATAACTTGGTATTGGATTGCTCCTTACAGTCCTCTTGGTTGGTGGTCCAAACTCCAACATTGATAGAAAGCTTGCCAGAAGGAGACACAAGGAATGTACATGCCATGTATAATACATTGGGTTTTGTTAGACTTTTTTGATAGACGCTGCATAATGCAGTTTTACAAAAAGGTTATAACACTTATAGATATAAAAATAGCCATTTGCTTGAATGTGCTGGGTGAAGTATTTACTCCATTATTTTACTTTTTTACTTATTTCCTTGAATGCAGTGTAAGTTGCATATAGTGTTTCTGCGAGTTGTGTTTTTGCTGCACATAGTAGACGTCTATCACCGTACACTAGCATTTTTACACACAATGCGTACAACAGTTATGGGTACGCGACATAAATGCCTACCGGTTTCCTAATACTTCTTGACCTAAGGATGATAAAGAACTAACATAAAGATGTTATGCAAACAAGTTTTCACATATAAATTAGATAGCCAACTATGCTAGACCACTGTGTGAAACGAATAAGAAAGCACCCGCGCGCAACGTTGGGTCAAAATACTTGTTACTTTAAAAGAGAATGGAGAGATTACAAAATAAAAAAGAGGAAATCATGTCTTACAAGTAATTGATGCGGAACATGTAAAAGAATTATATTAGTTTGATTGAGAAAATGATTACTATATCACAAAATAAATATAGAGGAAATCATGTCTTATATATGTTATCGACTTTTTAATTTGTATTTCATGCATCAACACTATTTTTTGTTTAAATATATTATCGATTGTTATACACGTTTAGCATGTAAAGTTCATTTTATAATTTCTAGATACACACACTTATTATTCCTCTATCTATACGTTTAAGACATGTAAAATTAATAATTTTGAACCTGTTTAGTACATGGGTCCCTAACCTAGTTTTTTATGTAGACAACTATAAATTTACGAGTTTTAAAAAAAACCGACCCTTAGAAGAAGAAAATTTCTAGGTCCGCAGGAAGTGATTAATACATTGCTAAATTTTTTTACGAATAAATAAATCTTGATAGAGTGTATGAAAACATATTTATCTTGACACGTATAATTATTGCTGTCCTAAACTAGGAAACATATTTAATGTTTAAAAATTACATTTTAGTGTCTTTATTAGAAATCCAATATTTTTGACCATATCAAATGGTAAAAAGAATGATGTAGCTGGTTATACCTAATGATAAGATATCGAATACATAACTGGTTACATCATATAGTAAAAGCTAATATATAGAAAAAAAATCTCATCTGTATAAAATATTATTATATATAATAATTAAGAGGTTTGGCGACGTAATCACGTGATTGGTTACCAAACTTCTTATTTGCATTTTAATTCGTTTTACATTTTCAAATTCGTGTCGGTTCGCTACCGGAATATACGGGTTTTTTTTATCGTTGATACCGTCAAATGATTTCGGTCAAATTCGCGTCAGCTCGCGGTCGCAACCCAAGGTTTTTTTCCCCGTGAGTTATTTTTAGTTCATCGATTCTGGACGAATTCGCGTTGGGTCAAGGCCACAACGTGCCTGTATTTTTGGTTTTCGCCATGGTCTTTTTATGTAATATGTTAATTTGTTGTATTTTGAGTGTGAACTAATTAACTTATTGTTTTAATTTAGGAGTTGTAACCTGATACCAACCGAACATATGTTGGTTCACCACCACAACATATGGTTTTCTATGTCCGATTTAGTCTCGACAACGTCGATTCCGATTGAATTCGTGTTAGTTGGCAAACGCAACGCGAGAGGTTTTTTTTACCTTTTTTATCCCTCGATTCCATAATCAACGAATTTGTATCAGTTCGCAATTGCAACGCACATGTTTTTTTTGTTCGTCACATTTTTTTAAAAATTTATAAATACGTTCAATTGTTGTATATTTTGAGAGAGGACTAATTTATGGTTTGCTTTATTTTTTGGGTGGAAACTAGCTACCAAACGAAGTGTCATCGGTTCGTAACCGCAACGCTTGTTTTGTTATGTTAATTTGTTGTATTTTTGCGTTAACAAATTTTGTGTGTGTGTTGGGGGGGGGGGGTAATTACTGGTTTCATAACCTGGCACTGATCAAATTCACTAGTACGCACTGCACGATTTGATAAATTGTACGAGTACGACTATCAATATTATCAACCCGGCACAACGTGCCGGGAATCTTTCTAGTTATATAAATATATAAGGGTTGTTCGAAACTAGAAATGAAGCTTAAAAGATAAAAACAGATAAGAATTTTAAAAAACACAAACAAAAAAAAATTTACTTAATCATAACCGTTGTTTTTGTTCGGTTATGAACTTATGGTTAACTTTTCAATTTACGGTTAGGTTTTTTGTTATAGTTTTGTCTTTGCTTACCATTAATACATATGATTTTATAGTTGGGGTGTCTCTGAAAGTGAAAAAAAAGATATGTAAATTTTGTAATATAAGTCATATAATAGCAATGAGTAGGACAAGTAGAAATAAGAGGTATAAGTTATAAATTATCGATAAGTTGGACTTGGTATACACACATACTCAGTGATCTTTTGTTTATGTGGTTAAGGTGATACATTCAAAGAGTTTATTATTTATTTATTTTTATTCCCCGTATTACATGTGTGTTTTACATTATTCGTTTATAATATTTAATATATTTCTTTTGGATTATAATTTTATTTATTATAAGTAATTTAATAATATACGTAGGATTCGATGATGAAAGAGTTTCACAAATAAATGAGATGTTATAACCCGATTTATAAGTTATTTGAGTTTGGTGAGACCCATGAACCGCTTATATTTTGTACTATAATATTGTTTCTTAATTATAATTTGTGTATAATATTTATATAATCTTTTGAATTTTAATTGTATTTATTATTAGATAGTTAATAGTTAATAATATTTAGGATCTGATGATGAAAGAGTTTCACAAATAAATGAGATGTTATAGTCCGTTTAAAGACTATATGGGTTTGGTGAGACTCATACCCGTGAATTTGGTTTAAATGAATGAGAAACCTTCATTTATAAATAAAACAATCTGTTGGCTTGAAAGAATTTAGAGAGGTTTCGTTTATATATATTTAAGATTTTAAATAAAGGAGGTCAAGGTTTAAGTTTCATGTGACAGAACAATAGGGGCTTCAGGTTGGGTAAATGGGATATATCACCTATAGTGGTTTCTCTCGTAAGAGTGTCATTTGATACTTAGAGAATGAAGATAATCAGACGTGCTAGTAGCCCATCAGCGATTCAGATTAACCGTTCAAACATAAAAAAGACATTGTATACACACGTACATACACACATGAAGAGATACCACATGCCCATTTATATACTATATAATAAAGTTGGTCTTAGATAGAGAATCTTGAAAAGGCTTGGCTTGTAGTCTTGTAGGAGAAGACTGATTATAGAAAGTGACCAACTTTCATCCATCAGTTTTACTCTCTCATAGAGGAATTAGATTCTCACTCATCTTTCTCCTTTTGTTTTTAAGGAAAAGGGGTTGTTTGATTCTACTACTAGTTTACCTTCTTCTATTTTATGGTTGAATCTAGTTACTAGTCTAATTCGGTTTTGCCCGGATCTTGTTTTTCCTTTTCTTTTTTTTTTTTGGACAACGTCTGAACAACCTCTAATATATGAGTGAGTCTTTTTGAGAAGAGATATCAACCATTTACACTGATTTTGACACTTTAGGCCTAATTCACGAGAAACATCATCTAGAAAACTCGTCACTGTAGAAAAACTCCTTGAGATAGGTTTCAAATATGAGACCATAAGATCTCAAGTCTTAATAATGACTCACCTCCATATCATTGGACCAGAATGCCAACAACGCATGGATCTTGTTCAAGTTATCAAGCAAATAGGTCTTATGAAACGATTATGTCTATAAGTCTATTTATGTTTTATTGATCTTAATTAATAAGTAAACATATAGATCATGAACTGAATTAATTTGTTTTATATGTAAAGAAAAATAGTTTAAAAACAAATCGTGTATATATAAGTAAAATGAAACCTAAATTGTACGTGGTGTCCCACACAATTGATCTTTTGATTCAATAATATGAAAGTGATGGTTAAAGTTTGAGATTCTTGAGGTCTTAGTTTCAAACCTAGACTATGAACGGTTGACATCCCGTATCTGAAAGTTCCACTCAAGTATTGATCGAGGTAATTTCAAACGCTGTTAAAAACGTGGTCTCGCACTTCAAATCCTTTTGGTAATCAATTAGATTGTTTCCTTCTTTTTGTGACAAGTTAAGGTCAGAATGTACATAAGCTTATGAAAATTATAGAAAATAACTAAATTTATCTAATTAACTTATATGTTATATGTGTAATATTTCTACAAAGTAGTCTACAAAATTTATATAAGAATCATGAGTTATCATTATTTCACAGAATAACATAATTTATTCACATATAAACTAACTAGTTTTATCATACACGGGATGATTAAAATTATAAAATTACAAGTAAAACAAATAATTACATAACGTATATGAAAAAATGTATTACATCTATGCTTGTATCTATGTGTACATAAATTGATTTTATTTATATCACAAAATGATTTTTTAAAATGAACTTAATAAAAAAATACACGTGTAAAAACGCATTCGAAGGAGCGTTACCTTTATTGATATATTTATCAATTTACCACTCATCGAAGGAAAGGAGAACATTAAATTGTAACGACGGATGTTTTTCAATAATTATGTTTTTTCTAAGCTAAACCATGAAAATGATTTTCATAAGTTTCAGGGGGCTTCTCGACTTTGTCATAATGACAAGATAAAAATAACATGTTAACCCATTAAATTTTGTGAATATTTTGCTTCATTTGAGCATAGTTTGCATGACATGTTTCCCATACAAGAATTGATCATAATTGAAGTAAAGTTAATTTTGACACAAATATTTCAAATTTAATAAAAGTTAGAAGCATTAATAGGTCTGGAGGTGGCATGTTGAAAGTCTTTGCAATCTTTTCTTAAATTTTTATATTCGGAGGAAAAATAGTCAATTTGCCAAATCCCGAACCTTTTGATTATTTCCAAAAATGCCATTGAAAATAAATTTGAAACCTGAATCATGTTTTAATATCTAACTTTCATCAATTTGACATTTTCAAGACAACAATTTGAACCCGTAACAAATTTGACGATAAGTCTATTTGCATTAATTTGAACCCGTAATAGTTTTTTACCTAAATGTAGTTAATTTGTACCAAACAATCTATTTTTCAACTCTGACCATAAAAATCAAATTTAAGTTCTACAAAAAACCAAAACAATCCTTGATAAAAATAAACTAAGAAATTAATATGATAAACTTTATTATGTCTAAAGTGATTGGTACATTCTATAATTACATTTTAACATATATATAGTTTACTAATTTAACCAAAAAATAAATGGATAGATTTAAAACATATATATAATTTATAAATTTATATGAAAATTTACAACAACAACAACAACAACAACAACAACAATAATAATAATAATAATAGATAGATAGATTTAATAAAATATGAATTGACTTTTAAGCATATATTTATAATTTAATGATTAAAAACTTACTTTTTAAAATGAAAGCATATTCGAGTTTTGTTTTTCTTTACAAACTTCTATGATACACATTACATAATATGTTAATGATAATATTTGAAATTATATTCTTTTCGATCTTTGACAAAAATGGACTTGTGTGTTTACTTGATTACTTGCTCAAAACTTACTTGCACATGGTTTCCTCAATAAGTATGATCATACGCCCCCTTTTACACTCAGGACTCGTACAATCCTACTTTTGATAATATAAAAAAAATTTCGTTTACTTAAGGGTGTGCTATTGTTTAGTTAAGTTAAATAAAATAATAGATTGTGGGCTTGGACAATAAAAGATGGAATACGGGATGGTGATGGGCCTTAGGTTCATGGGCTTAAGGGTATATAAGCTCCCTTATACCTCCCTAAAACCCTCATTTTGTAAGGCCCCGTTACCGGTAACCCTACTTTCGTGTTGGATTTACTCATAAACACAGTTCTAAATATCAGAGTTAGTTAAAACATTTACGCGGAATATAAAACTTTCATAAAACATTACAATATTTCATAACTTGTCTCAAAACGTCCTTTGTCTTTCACATTAAAACATTAAAATTAAAACATCGTAAGTCTTCAGATGCCAGGCTCTTATTATTCTGCCATGTGTCCCCGCTCAAGCCCGCTGTCTCATCCTACTCACCTGCGTGCATACTAAAAGTCAGCTACGCTGAGTGAGTTCTAGTTAATCACATAATCATACAATACATTCTTTACATTTCATACTTAACCTCTTAACTTTCTTTCATACACACTTAAGTGCTTTTACTTTCATTGTTACCTTCATACTTTCTTTACATACATAATCATACGTTTTAAAGAGCCTTTCGCCCTATAACCTCACAGATATTATAAGGGTCTGGTCCCTAGTTTTCGAATATTAGAAGGGTTCGATTCCCTAACATCACAGATATTATAAGGGTCTGGTCCCTACCATCACAGATATTATAAGGGTCTGTCCCTAGTTTCGAATATTAGAAGGGTTCGATTCCCTAACATCACAGATATTATAAGGGTCTGGTCCCTAACATCACAGATATTATAAGGGTCTGGTCCCTAGTTTTCGAATATTAGTAGGGTTCGATTCCCTCTTCGTTACCATACATTATACCCCGAGTATTTTTAGGGCTCGGTACCCTTTTCGTAGCCATACAACCATACATCATACCTCGAGTATTATTAGGGCTCGGTACCCTTTTCGTAACCATACGACCATACATCATTATTTCCTTCTTTTATTATCTCTATCACGTTCATACGCATAATCATTCATATTATACTTACCTTATACATATCATTACAACCTGACAGTACGTGCAATATCCGAAGATCGTTCACGTATCATCAAGCAATCATTCATACATTTCACATTATCCACATAAGCATACACTTATCTCTTAGGATAAGCGTATTAACAAACATATTGAGTATGCACACAGCCCCGAAAACATAACACATAAATGGGGCTAGAAACTCACCTGAACACGGTTACGTTCACCGTTAATCGTAATTCCTTTCTTCAGTTGTGCACGGCTGACTGTATAACAAGTATACGTATCAATTAACTATCACTTCTCATAATGTATGTCTATCTTTATATGACCCACAACGAACGGGGGTCCGGGGGCAGCGCCCCTGGCAGCGGGGTCTAGGGGCGGCAGCCCCTATCAGGGTCCAAGGGGCAGAGCCCCTGGCTGGGGTCGAGCTAAACCATAGGCGAACTTATCTTTAGGCGAAGTTAAACCTTAGGCGAACTTAGCTTTAGGCGAAGTTGTCATCAGGCGAACTTGGCCGTAAGCGAAGTTATCAATTAGGCGAACTTGGCCTCAGGCGAAGTTGTCATCGGGCGAACTTAGCTTGCAGGCGAAGTTCATCGCTTTGAAGGCGAAGTTGCCCAGATGCAAGCGAAGTTGCCCAGACAGCCGCTGTTCGGTTTCTTTCCAGCATTTTGAGCGATTTTAACACCCTTGCTATGGTTCAATATCACCCACTACGCTTCCCGACCATTTTCGGTCGCTTATACACTAAAAAGCTTGGATCTTTAAACTTCAAAGATCAAGAATCATACCTTTTTGGGCTTGTTTGGATCTTGTTTACTTGCTAGTACACTAATCTCTCTTTCTCGGACCTACCCGACTCTTCCCTTGGCTCGGCCGGCCGGTGGCGGTATGTGTGTGGTGTGTGTGTGTTTTGGGGTGTTAGGGAGTTTGGTGAAAATGAAGATATTTTGGGATTTTGAGGGTATTTATATCCCTGAAATCCCATTCTCATTTAACCCATCTCAATTAATCCACGTCCAAGACCCGCCCCCTACCCGATATTAATTAATTACGCGAAAACACTAAACATAACTTCCTTTATTCATCATTAAAATTTTTAGGATGTTACACATTTCCATCTTCTAGCCTCCATAACACACTCAAAAACACACAAAAACTCTCATCATTTCGGAACTAGATCCGAGTTAAAGAAAGGTTGAGTTTCGTGTTCAACATCATTAAACAACAAGATAAAACGTCCAGATCCAAGTGTTGGATCCAAGCCGAAGCAAAACCCAACCAAAAAGGTACGTTTATATTAAAGGTTATGTTTTTAAGGTTGGTTTGCCCTAAGATTTGATACTAAGGCAAATCAGGCATTTTTATACAAGAAAAATATAAACTTGAACGTAAACAAGATGTTTTGTATAAAACAAGACAAACAGGTAACGTTTGGACCGGGTTAGCACAAGAAAACGATGTCGTTATAGACCAAGGCTCGTTTCTTATGGAAAACGGGAAAAACGAGTCGAAAGGCAAGGCTGGAAAATGATAAGAATGAAACCATATATGAATTGAGCCCTTAAGAAACTTGATTCAGTAGAAAAGTAACTGAATCGCATGACAGAAGTAATCGAATCGAATGGGCCAAAAAGTAATCGAATCGAATAGAAAAGTAATCGCATCGCATGAGAAAAGTAATCAAATTGAATGGGAAAAGTAATCGAATAGAATGAGTGATTCGATTCTATTAGAATTTTCATTCGATTAGAATCTGTCATTCAATTAGAATCAGTTATTCGATTAGAAATTTCATTCAAATAGCTCAAACTTAAGTTTTCTGATAAATTTTTAGTAAACAATTGTTAACAGAATCAGCTCGACCCCAGCCAGGGGCTCTGTGTAACATCATGAAAGTTTCGGACCAAAACTGCCAAGTTTCAAAGAAAAGAACCAAAAATGATAAGTTCTAAAGTTACAAGGTTGAAAATGAAAAATTTTGTTTCTGCTGCTGATCGCGATACGCGATGGATTGGACCCAACATCATCGCATATCGTGATGACGTGGTCTGACAAGCCGAACACGTGTTCCGCCACGTGTCAACACGTGGCACTGCATTTGCCACATGTTACCACGACACGTGGCAAGTCTACATGTTGTGTCATTAAGCCTAGTCGCGATACGCGACAGCCTGCCCCTAGGCTCATCACGTATCGCTATCTAATTAAATAATAATAAAAAGATCTGGCAACCCATCGCGTATCGCGACGGGTCACCGCGTCAGCCTCTATAAATAGGGCTCCAGCCCCTCATTTCACTCACACCTCTCATCAGCTCACCCTCTCTCTAAAAATATCACTCTTGCACTAACCTCGTAAAACGTGCCAACGTTACCTCGTTTTCCGTGCCAAAAACCCGACGTTCCTAGAAATCCTTGCCACACACCGACGATGTTATCTTCAAGAGCGTACCACCCCGAGACAACCTGACGACCCGCCTCGATAAGCGTGCCGACGTGTGACAAAGATAGGTGTGCTTCGTTTCGCGTGAAAAGATAGGTGTTGATCAAGGAAGCTTAAAAAGTGTAAAGGCGTCGAAGTGCTGCCGAAGTATCTAGGGTTGTTATAAGCCAAGCAAGGTAGTCATAATGTCCGAATAAAATAATAATAAAATATCAAGGCTTAAAACCATAAGTCGAGGATATACTCGATACCTTGAAAAATAACAAAAGAAAACGTAACAAAAAATATGAAAGAAATAAATGTGATTATAATATGATTCTTTGTTATAGCTATTATTTAAGTTTATTATTATTCTTAGATAATAAGTAAAAGAAAAATATACATTTCTTAAAGAAGTAGAAACGTAAGTGTTTTAAGAAAAGTAAAACAAGTAAAACTAAAGGTTTATCTTGTAAAAGAAAAGAAAAGTAAATAAGTTAAATTAAAGTTTTTTAACTTATAAAAGAAAGAAAGAAAGAATATTTAAACTAAAGGTAAGAAAATATAATCGAGGTAAAGATTATACAAAAGAGACTAGAGGCATTAAGCCGGATTAAAGATCCGGTACTAATAAAAGGTTATAGTCGTACTATAGGTGCGAGATAGCGAAGAAAGGAAAAGACCGATAAGTGTATTGAAGCTGATCCTTTGAAAAGGTGAATATGCTCAACTTTATAAACTTGTTTAATTGAGTCAAATAAATGAAATGAATTACATGAGATTACGTATCTCTAAAACATTATAAACAAAAGTAATCGCTATCCCTCAGTTTGTCATGTACGTTTGTTTGGATCCTTACATATGTGGTAAAAATTTGGTGGGCACACATGGTCATAAGCCTCCGCCACGATGGGCCAGAATTAAGTTACATCCAAGTGAGGGTGATCATGTGTATACGTATGGTACCTAAGTAATGTCGAACGGTACGGTGTTAGCTGGGATGTCTTGTGTGTAACTTACATTTATAATTGTGTTTTGTTTTAAAACTTGATTATTCCTAAGCCACGATGGGACGGACCTATGTTGTTTATCGATGGGTAATCAAGTAAAGTAAAATATTTTATACGGCAGCTTATTCACCAGCATGTGTTGCTGACGTATTTTCTAAATATTTTTGCAGGTAATCAATAGTAGGAGCTGGGAATGCTCGAAGTGCTTTTTTATCCTATGGCTAGGATAAAACTTGTTTTGTTAAAACTTATAAAAGATGCAATAATAATCTAAAACTAGTAAATGAAACTTTTGTAAACTTTGACGAAAATTTTTATACCTCGTCTTTTGGAAACCACTTAAATCTAATGCAATTATTATTTCAGCTGTAAACCTCTGATTTTTATTAAATTAAAATTGTGGTACCAACATATGTGTCATACGCCTAGGCCGTGGCTTGGGGTGTGACACTCTACCCCTTGGACCTTACTACGGGTTGTTGCCCCTAGACCCCGCTGCCAGGAGTGCTGCCCCCACACCCCTGTTAGCAAGGGGTTACACTAACATAGAAGTATGATATAACTAAAGGTAGTCAATTGATACTTAGAATTATTACACAGTTAGCTGTGCATTGTTAAGGAGGGCTATTATAGTTAACTCTGATAAGCACAAGACACAGTTGAGTTTCTAGCCCCATTTCCTTATTATGTTTTCGGGGTTGTGTGCATACTTGATGTTATTAGTTAATACACTTACCTTAAGTGGTAAGTGTATGATATGTGATTGTTTCAATGAATGATAAGTGAATGATATATAAAGGTATGTACACTACAACAAAAAGTGGTTTTTAGTACACACAAAAGCGTCCTAAAATGCTATTTTATAGGACCTTTCATTTAATAGGACCAACGAGAAAAGTGTTTCATGTAAAGGGGTCATAATAAGTCTCCGAACTCAAAAAGCGTCCTGATATACCAACTAAGATTATGAAACCAATTTTATGGTCGCATAATATATCCATTAACAACCTAAAAGGCGTCCCAATAAAAACATATTAGGACATTTTTCAATGTTTTAACATGTGATTATCAACCTTTAATCTTTTGATACACATACAAGGGTCTTTAAAAGTTAATTTATAGGACCCTTATGATGTAACATTATAGTACCATGAAAAGGGTCCTAATATCTCAAAAAAGATTATAAAACTGAATTTTATGGTCGCATAATATGTCTATGAATAACTTAAACGTCCTAAAAAAACATATTATGACACTTTTACAATGTTCTAACGTTTAATAGGACACAAATTCGAAGTCCTAACAAATCATGTTATACAACCCTCTTTTTTAAACGTCCACACACAATTTTATGATACGGTTATGGACATATAAATATTGAAAGAAATAAAACTTCATTATATTAAATAAGCTTGTTAATAACGAAAACACTAAACATAAATTAGTTATAACATTATCCAACATAAACTCTTGTAATATTCAATAAAAAATTAAATACAACAAAAGAAACAAGCACCATAAAATCCCGAGTCATCATGCGTTCTCAATCCTCACGGACTACCTACAAATAAACCATCCATGTATAAGCATTAAGTTCAAATTAATCTCGATCTCAGCATTTCAGCTCATTAAGGTAAACAAATCGAGCCAAGCTGGCTCGTTATACTTCGAGCCCAAACCATGAGCAAAACATTGGTTGATTCAACTCGACTCATTTATAACCTATCTCATATATGTTTCATACTACAGTGCCAACTTTTACAAACAATGGTTTTGTTCCATTTATATAAAAACAATTTTAAGCAAAATGCGTTTAACCCATATAAGAAGTTATTATTTTTTACCTGTTACAGACTACCCTGTTTCCAAAGTCCCTGAAGTTAGCACTTTGACCCGTTACCAAAAACATTCTTTGTTAGACACTTAGGCTTATGGTTTCTTCATCTTTATTTACAAAAATGTTGTTTGTGTAAAACTAAACTCGTTCCCAATCTTCCATCAGTAGCATTTGCATCACACAAACGGACTGAAATAAAAATATAAAAGTCACGATATCATAATATGCTCAAAAATTTGAAATTTACAAATGGAATTGATTAATGAAACTAGAGTGTGGAAAAGCTGAAAAGATTCCACAATTGTTAATACTATTTTCAAGCTAAGATAGAGCCCTATAAACTTGAGTTTTAAACCTTACCAAGTCCCTTAGAACATACAACTAATATACTTCATGTGAACGCAATCACTAAAGCGAGCTACTTTTTTCTTAAATACAAAACCAGTCCAATCTTCAATTGTTTCATAATTTTAAAACATGGAAGTGTTTCAAGTATTTTAAAATTACGAACAAAAAATAAACATACCGGAACAACGATTTAGATCAATTTCAGATAACGTCGCAACCACATCGTTATTGTTGGCTGGAAGTGATAGAGGCGGTGGCTATAAGTGGCTGCGATTTTTGAACCCTTCCCTGGCGGTGGGGGCGTAAGTTGCATGTGATGGAGAACCACTTACAGACGTATACACCGGCCCTATCTCCGATACCACTCCAACGACTTCATATTCGTTTTGGCATTCTCAACAGTAACAACATTCCTCTGATTTCTTGCTCCAGCTTAATGAAATTCTTTTAAGCTACTTGCTATATCTGTTTGACAATAATAATTAATAAAAACCTATTACTTCAATTGATAATGGCACACAAGTTCATTTAAAATGCATCAAAGAGGATAAGTTAGTCTTAAAATTCAAAATATCGATACATTAGGACCAAATTTTTTTATCTTTACAACTTACAACTGGTATTATGCTTATATATGAAGAGTTTGAACCAATTATTCCTCGCTAGATTACGACATGAAATTAACCTAAAAATCAGATAAAATTCAAGTAGAACTTTATAAAAAGACAGTCATAAAAAATCAGTCTTTAATGCGATGATATCCATTTGGTGACCTAGATATTACTCACCCAGTAATTGCTTTTTAATAGAAAATTTTCATTCTTTATCAACTGATAATATTATCAGCAAGATATCTGTTTGGTGATTACGAGTATAGCATAATTTACTCATTCATAAAAACATACCTTCTGTGAATTTGACACATAATATTTAATGCGTTTTGAATATTGGTTCTTGCAGTGTAGAAGCTATTACATTTTGGCTAACTGCAATTTGCTATTTTGGTTTTTCTTGATACATGTCATTAAAACTGACTCTAAAAAAATAGATGCAGAAACATTTTGTTAAAGAATTTGGTAAATTAAATGAGTTCTTTTAAGTAAGGATTCGGTTATTCACCTGGTTTAGTTGGAAATCAAGCAGTAGCGGATCCAAAAGTTTTAGAGAAAGAGCCAAAATGGGTCAGGCAAAAACAAGCCGTGTAAAAAAACGTCGGTGAAAATGGTCCCGTAAAAAGAGCAAATGGCATTATTCAATATAAATCTAACTTGTTTATTTAAATACATGTAAACATGCCGCTATAGCAACACAAATATACATGAAACAAATCAAAAGAGTTCATGATTCCTATTATACACTAAACTAGGCCTCACGATAGTTTATACTTTATAATAAGCACACAATGTTCAAAGGTGCCAAACTTATATAAATTCCAAAAGGAAAAACGTCTAAAATATTCATCCTAAATTAACATTTCTACAACTGATATCTAACTAATTCAAGCAATACCCATGTATCAGTTTTATAAATCGAAAGTTGAGGGCATTAACAAATACCGACACAAATTCGCCCAATTATAGGCAGGGACAATATTCAAGTAGAAAATGAAAAATAAATGGGATTTAGACCTAATTATCAAGGGATATATTGAGTAGTACCTGATCGTATTTCGAAGAGGCAGCAACGAAAATAGTCGAAGCCCAATAGAAAACATCACCATCTAATCGATTTGCAATTATAAAGGCGATTGAAGGAATGGGTAAATGTCGCAACCTATTTTACATTTAGGGTTTTCCAAATTTTAGTAAAAGTTTTAGGCGGGATCAATTTAATAGAATAATAATCAAGTTTCAAAGGTGTTCCAATAAGGTCATTCAACTTTAAAAAGTGTTCCAATTTGGTCGCTCATATTTCATATTTTTATAATTTAAAGGTTTTAACATGTTTTTTTAATGTTTTTATTTTTTTCACATAGGAAATCTTTTTATCTTTTTTTTTATGTTGAAGTTGAGTGGCGACGTTGATTTTATTTTTTATTTTTGAATTTTAATATAATTAACGTTTTTTAATTTTTTAAAAATATAACTACATATATTGCAAATTCCGACCCCCACATATTATCCTCCATTTCTTTCTTAACAAACAAAAAAATCGGTGAGACTCGATTTGAAGATTTAGTGACCCGATTTGAGAAAAATATGCATGAGTGACATAATTGGAACACTTTTAAAAGTTGGTTACTATTTTATGAGATATTCCCATCATGGAATTAGGCTAGGGAGTTCCGGAGGGAATGTAAATTTTAGAGGAGACTAGTGGAATATATTTTTATATAAGTGACAAAATTTATAAAAAATTTAGTGTGTATAGAAACACGTATTTCCTCTACAACTAAAATAATAATAAAACAAATGAACACAAATATTAGATACTAAAAAACCTAAAAAAGAAATCAAAGAGCTAAACTCGTGTCTCAAATATGAGATCTTTAAAAAAAAAATTCAAGCGTTGAACCTGCTATACAAGAATAAAACTTACATTTAACTCATGTTCTGAGTTCTTTTAATTCAATACAAAAATTGAAAAAGATATTTATTCTTATTGCTAAAACTTCAAACCGACCATGTTTCAATATATAGCATTAAATAATATATCATTCTTTGATCTACACATATTGATTCTTCCATGGCGCTAAAATACCTAATTGGCCACTTGTTATCTCTGGAACCATATTGTTCATCGATTCAGATCTTGTTTCTCCATCAATATTTTTCTTTTAAATGGTTTGAACACATATGTCCTACTAGGGTGTATTATAATAACACCACAATGATTAAGCATCACATAAAGGTTAAAGTTATAAGACTCAAGTGTCAAGTGTCCTATTAAGTTATGTTATAATAAAACTCTAGCGAATAAGCGTCCTATAAGACAGATGTTTTATGTCTCAAGTATCAAATGTCCTATTATGGTGTATTATAATAACACCACAATGATTAAGCGTCTTATAAAAGTTAAAGTTATAAGACCATAGTGTAAAATGTCTTATTAAGTTATGTTCTTATATGATATCGACTAGAAAGGGGTCCTATAACACCGAACATTTATGACTTAACTACAAAATGTCCTATTAACTTATGTTATAATAAGACCTCCGGTGATCAAGTGTCCTATTACATTACTACATAATGAGACACCAACAACTACATGTCTTATAGGTTACTTTATTATGATTTAGATTTTAAGTGTCTTATTGAGTTATATGATAATACGACCCCAAAGAATCATCCATCCTATTAAATAACTTTTTAGGACACCGGTTCTGTAGCGTATATTGTAAAAGGACCTCAAATGTTTATTTGTCCTATTAATATATTTTAGGACTCTATTTTACAAGCGTCCCACACAAAAGTTCCTAAAAAGCCCCTTTTGTTGTAGTGGTATGTAATTATATGAATGATGGTATGAAGAAATGTATGTATGAATGTATGGTTGTATAGAAAGAAGAGACCAGCCCCTAATAATATCTGCGATGATAGGGATCAGACACTCATAATATCTGCGATGATAGGGACCAGACCCTCATAATATCTGCAAGGATAGGGACCATACCCTCATAATATCTGTGAGGATATGGACCAGACCCTCATAATATCCGTGAGGATAGGGACCAAACTCTTATAATATATGAGATGATAGGACCAGACCCTCATAACTTATGTGAGGTTATAGGGCGAAAGACTCTTTAAAATGTATGTGTATGCATGTAAAACAAAATAAAATATAAAAGTATGAAAGTAAGAATGAAGGTATATACTTATGTAACTACAATGAATGTAAGGCAAGTTAAGTCTGTAGTATATGCATGCATTGTATGATGCTTGATTAACTAGAACTCACTTAGCGTAGCTGAGTTTAATGAATGTTATGCACGCAGGTGAATAGGCTAACACAGCTGGATTGAATGAAAACACATGACATTGGACTAAAGAGGCTGACATATTTAAAGAATGTTATGATGTTTAAATATAACTTTTTATATTATGTTAAAGACAAGAGTTTGATTGTTATGAAAAGATTCGAATGATTATGTAATATATGGTTGAAGTTTTATATTGCGCATAAAGTTTTAATTAACTCTGATATTTATAACTGTGTTTATGAGTAATTCCAACGTCCAAGTAGGGCACCGGGGCCTGGGCCTTACAGAACCATTTTGTTTCGAGTAGAAAATGGACCCTCGATCCGAGTACGTTGGTTGTTACTAACTAGAAAGGGCCCCTTACCTGAGCTATTATTTCACAATTTTCATGGAATTGTATGGTGTTTTACGTATTATACCAAACTTGTGTGAACTCACCAACTATTCATTTAGTTAACTTTATTTTATATATATGCTACAAGTACCGTTATTAAAAGATGGTATTCGTTGAAGACATTAGAGCTTAGGGTAGTTTAATAAATGGACAAGTTGCTAAAATGTTTTTGCTTATATTACATTTCTTTATCTTCGAATTTGTGTATTTGATACTTAAATTAATTAATGATAATATTGTCACTTAATAGCGTCACATGTTCTTTGAGCTATCTGTGCGTCACACTCAGGCGTTTCTTCTTATGCCGGGGTGTTACAGTGGTGGTGGTGGACAACAATGGCAATCGTAGGGGCGGTAATGGTGGTAGGTGGTGGTACTCGACGACGGTGAGTGAAAAGACGGTGGTGGTGGGTG
This sequence comes from Bidens hawaiensis, assembly GCF_021521415.1. Classification (NCBI taxonomy): domain Eukaryota; kingdom Viridiplantae; phylum Streptophyta; class Magnoliopsida; order Asterales; family Asteraceae; genus Bidens; species Bidens hawaiensis. The sequence goes on along the minus strand of NW_027499664.1, from coordinate 30,902 downwards.
GTCGCCGAATGTGGTATGCGGTAGGAAGTAATGGTAATTGGTGGTGGTGTTGTCGATAAGTGGGAGCGATGGCTGGTAGTAGTGGGTGTGTGGTTGTCAGCGGCTGTAGAAGGCATCAGTGGGCACCTGGTGGTGGTTATGATGGCCGAGAGTGATGGTTAAGGTGGTTGGAGGCAGCATAGATGGTGGTGGTGGCGGTGAGAGGGTGGTGTTGGTTGTGGTGGTTTGTGGAGTTGATATAGTCGGAAAAAGGGAATAGAATTGAAAAAAAAAAGGTTGGTGGATGGAATGAGATTTGGGTGTTTTAGGAGGAATGGAATGGATAAAGTAATAGATAATTCCATTTCAATGCTCAATGAAGTATGCATGTTTCATTATCCTTGAATGAAGCATTTCATTCTCTCCTCCTTTACTTGATACCGTACGAGCATTAATGATAGATTTAATTCAAGAAAAAAACATTATATATATATATATATGATGAGTATCATTACAGAACTAGTAAATTATTTAAGAACTTGAAAGAACCCTTGAAAACTAACGTTTTTTATAAAAAAATATGTATGTTAATGTTAGTTGAGTGTATCTTTATCATTTTTTATATATATATTTACGATTACGATTTTGAAAACTAGTTTTTATACATATCTATGTTTTGCTTTACACCTATGTAAATTTGTTAGTACATAAATTTTAAATATATGTAAACTTGTTATTTATATATTTAATCAAAAAAATTTATATAAATATGATAAAACTACTCTTAAATAATGTTAATACATAAAAAAATTAAAAAAATGTTTGGTTATGTAGAGTTTCTAAGAGTTCTTAACTTTTTTAGAGTTCTTAAATGATACTAACTATATATATATATATTTAATATAAGTGGTGACGTAATCTTTAGAGAACATATTTTTTCTATATTTACAATTTGGATATTAATATTGTCTTTATATATTCTTATTACTAATCCTATATAATGCATGATAATTAATCAAAATTAAATATTTAATAAATTAATAAAATACAAATTTAATATTATAGATATCATACACTGTTAATAAAAAGTCATCGTACATTTATAATACTAAAATATTTTAAGTAGCTAATTGACATTATTTTGTTGTACTATACATTTGAAGATACACAATTGTCCCCAAAATCCAAACATATAAAGTAAAAGAATAACTGCTAAATATTTACGAACTGCTCAACTGATTTACTCTTATAGGACAAATGGTTGTTTATCTTAAAGAGTAAAAACAACATGAGATAATGAAATCTCTAAAACGTTATAATACTAGAAAAAAAAAATAAAAGCCTCAGACTAAATGCACATGCGTCTAAATCAAAACATAATTACAAAATAGCATGCGGCTATACGTTAGTCTCAACCCATATATCCAATGGGTGCAACTCGCCAAGACATGCTGGCTTGTGTGTATATGTTAGTGGCATGTATTAGGAGACAAAGCACATGCCCTGCTGAGCTGTATAGAAACTGTATTTGTGTTTTATCGAAAAGTTTGATAATGTTTTATACTTAGTCATCAATTCATCAGCATATCGCTGACGTATTTTTAAAATTGTTAACATGAAATCAGACATGTTAGATTAGACAAGAAGAAGATTTGTGATAATCATTAGAATGATATGTGATGGCTTAGATGCTTGAAATCAGAAAATTATATAAATTATATTTTACTTATTTTAATATTCAACGGGTACTTAAATCAGGAGATTTTGTGAAAATAATATTTTATTAAAAAACTTACGCTAAAAGAACACAGTTCTGGTAATTTATAAAACTGGTACCAACTATTGGTTATAAGACTAGGCCTTTGAGACATGATGTGACATTAAAGTAAATATTAAATACTTTGTGAGGATCAACATGGACACGACACGTCAGTAAAATTGTTATTTTATTAAATAGACTATACATTCCGTGTTTTTAACACTTTATTTTTATGTTGTACAAAACTGTTATTTTAACACTTTATTTTTATGTCGTATAAAACTATTTTTTTAACACTTGCAACAAAAATAGCATTATGAGATTTTTATCCTGTCACTTAAAACATTAACATTATAAGATTTTATTATGTCACTTAAATAAAACGTATGGTTAACTTTATACACTAACATAGACTAAATCTGCAAACAAGCTCACCTTCTGCTTTATGATCAATCAAAGATATGTTATTTATTTATTTTTTTTATATGCATTATTATGATTATTATTTTACTACTTGTAAAACAATACAAATACCTTTTATTTTTGTAAGTTCCGTTTTGGTATCTATTTCGTTTTTTTTAAACGCTATGTATCATAAACAAGACGAGAAGTTAGTCCAAAATGGGTCAACGGAACGGACCCCGAACCAAACAGAAACAAGTAACAAACAGGATGTAGGAACCGTTCGGTATAAAATAAATAAAAGACTTTTAATACAATTACAATATAAAGAATGAACAAAAAACACCTATCTAGAAAGCATTAAATTACAGTATAATTACAACTGAAATAAATCAAAGTACAAAGAATTGGGTAGAAGTAAAAGTTGGTGACCGAGGATCGTGTTGAACACGGGGCCCTTAAAACAAATTCCGAGTCTCTTCTCGTTTTGTTTCCCAGGGTACAACGGCCGGAGCAGTATGTACTGTCGGAGTTGACTATGCACCCGAATTGGATCGGTTCGTACCTTCTTGGTTGTGTTGGAGAAGATGAAGAAATGTTGGAGAATTTGCAAGCTCTTCAAGTTGCAAAATGGTGTGTCAAACCCCAAGCCTTGCCTTGTTATTTTATAGTGGAGCTAGGATCAAAGACTCAAAACTAAACAATAAATTGCGTTAAACGTCTTTAATGCTTTTTATTATGATTTTGAATTCAATCCATAACTCCCGTCGAAAATAAATTGCATTAAACGTCTTTAATGCTTTTTATTATGATTTTGATTCACCAACCACTCATCTTTGAGCTTTGATATCTCATTCATCTTAGCTCGGTTTTGGACATGTTTTGACTCGTTATGATGCTCTCACATAAAGGATAACAAACCCGTAAATAATTATTTATAATACGCAAATATAAATATAATTATTAATGTCCAAAATTAGCAAACTCATTTTTTGCTAACATTTTTCCAACAATCCCCCACATGAATGGAAATCGATCCGCTCATGCAAGTTTCAAACGATGCAATTCAGCAGTTGAATGTTGCAGGAAAGGTAGGTGTTACCCTTTGAACTCTCCTTTGTGAAGTATACTTAGCCTACTGGCGGTGTGTAGACACGATGTCTCTGAACATACCCCCCATTAGTGCAGACGACAATACACTTCACACAACATTGTCCCTGGTTTAGTCAACCCCTCAATGTCGTGTCCTATTATGGTCCTGGAACACTAGCCTGGTTCCGCGAGAGCTCTAAGATTTTTGCCCCAAAATCCATTCGAAGCGACGCTACTTCTCTCTCACGTAGGTGATTCCCGCTCGAATCTTTAAAAGCCATAGGTTATTCTTGATTTCTATAAGTCATTAACCTTTGTTATGCTTATCCTTGTTTCATGTCACTGATTAGAATAGGCTAGGGCGCACGCATGCGCAACGCCCTTTAAGTTTGGTTTGGGGTACTCTCCCAAAGTGACTACCCTTGGTTTCATGATTAAGTTTTCCTATTGAACTTAGATCTTGGGATCTCCAGTCAACTAAGTTAGGTTTCCCTCATGTCCCCTTTTTCCATGGGCTTCAGTCCCATTCCTCTTGACGACTTATAAACTAACTCTTTGCTTAAGCCTTTGGTTAACGGGTCCGCAATGTTATCTTTTGACTTCACATAGTCAATTGTGATAACACCCGTTGAGAGTAGTTGTCGTATCGTTTTATGTCTTCGTCGAATATGCCTTGATTTGCCATTGTACATTACGCTATGGGCTCTACCAATTGCTGATTGACTGTCACAATGTATGCAAATAGCCGACAAAGGATGTGCCCATATTGGAATATATTCCATAAATTGACGAAGCCATTCCGCCTCTTCGCCAAACTTATCTAAGGCGATAAACTCTGATTCCATCATGGATCTATCTATAACAGTTTGCTTAGACGACTTCCAAGAAATAGCCGCACCACCAAGTGTGAACACGTACCCACTTGTTGATTTGGAATCTTTTATATCCGAAATCCAATTCGCATCACTGTATCCTTCGATTACAGGTGGATCACGGTTATAATGGAGTCCATAGTCTCTCGTGTATCTCAAGTATCTTAGCAACCGCATGATACTTTTCCAATGTTCCTCGCTTGGATTACTAGTGTATCTACTTAGCCGACTTACGGCATAAGCTAGATCGGGTCTAGTACATGTCATAAGATACATTAGACTACCAATTATTCTTGAGTACTCACATTGAGCAACCCCCTCGCCTCTATTTTTAAATAGATGGTGGGTCGTATCAATTGGTGTTGACGCGATACGTGTGTCATCCTTATTGAATTTCTCAAGAATCTTGTCCACGTTGTGAGATTGACTCAAAACAAGACCATTTTGGTTCTAGTGATTTGTACCCCAAGAATCACGTCCGCGAGACCCAAGTCTTTCATGTCAAACCTCGCTTTCAACATGTATTTTTTTGATCTGATCGTGTTATCATTACTCCTAAAGATAAGCATATCATCTACATAAAGACATAATATCACATATCCTCCCGGCGTCTCTTTTACATAGACACATTTGTCACACTCATTTATTTTGAAACCATTGCCAAGCATGACATGATCAAACTTTAAGTGCCATTGTTTTGGAGCTTTCTTCAAACCATATAAGGACTTGACAAGTTTACATACCTTGCCCTCTTTTCCTGGGGCAGAGAAACCCTGGGGCTGCTCCATGTAAATCTCTTCATCTAAATCACCATTTAGAAATGCGGTTTTTACATCCATTTGGTGAACTTCCAAATTGCGTAAAGCTGCGATAGCAAGAATCAATTTTATGGAAGTTATTCGCGTGACAGGTGAGTAAGTGCCAAAGTAATCTAGACCCTCCTTTTGTCTATACCCTTGGATTACTAATCTTGCCTTGTACTTATCAATACTTCCATCAGCTTTCATCTTCCTTTTGAATATCCAACGATATCCAAGTGGTTTACAACCCAGCGGAAGATCTACTAACTCCCAAGTATAATTTTGCAATATAGAATCTATCTCGTTCTTAATTGCTTCTTTCCATTGAGGTGCTTCCGAGGATGTTACTGCCTCGCGGTAGGTATTGGGCTCACCCTCCACCATATAGCTCATGAAATCCGAACCGAAAGACTTTTCAATCCTTGGTCGTTTACTTCGTCTAAGCTCACCCTCGTTTTCCTCGGGTTTTTCATGTCTATCGTGAACCATATCATCAAACGCTCTTGATGCACTTGCTTCATCAACCGATTTTAATGAAGTTGGGTGTGTTTGTCTTAAACAAGGAAACACACTTTCAAAGAAGTCAGCGGTCCTCTATTCCACGATAGTGCTTTCATGTACATTGGAATTCTTAGACTCATGTACAATAAACCGGTGCACATTACTATGGTGTGTATATCCAATGAATATGCAATCCACAGTTTTGGGTCCTATTGTCAATGCCTTTGGTGATGGGACTATCACCTTGGCTAGGCACCCCCACACTTTCAAGTATTTATATGATGGTTTCTTACCCATCCATAACTCATATGGAGTCTCGCTTATTTTCTTGCGGGGTATCATATTCAAGACATAGTTGGCCGAGAGAATAGCCTCCCCCCACAGGTCATATCTCACTCCCGAGCTAATCAACATGGCGTTCATCATCTCTTTCAAAGTGCGATTCTTACATTCAGCAACGCCATTTGATTGTGGAGCATATGGTGGGGTTCGCTCATGTATTATGCCACTTTGCACACATAATTCCGCGAAAGGTGAAACATATTCACCGCCCCTATCACTACGCACAACTTTTATTCTCCTTCTAAGTTGATTCTCAACTTCATTTTTATACAAGGTGAACTTGTCTATTGCTTCATCCTTACTTTTAAGTAAGTATACATGGCAATATCGAGTAGAATCATCAATAAACATGATGAAGTACTTGTTCCCACCTCTTGTGGGAGTGGCTTTTAAATCACACACTTCGGTGTGAATTAAATCAAGGGGTTCCGTTATTCGTTCAACCGATTTGAAAGGCTTTTTCATTATTTTGTATTCAACACATGTTTCGCATTTGGATTTTGAATCGATTTTAAACTTTGGAATGCTATTTAAATTGATTAAGCGACGAATTGAATTAAAATTTACATGTCCTAGTCTACCATGCCAAACACAAGAATTTGAAGACTCAAGCATGTAAACAGAAGTAGTAGTTTTATTCATTGAATTCTTAACAACAGTTACATTCAATTTAAACATAGCATTGTCAGCATAACCCTTGCCAACATACATTCCTTTTTTAGACAAAATAACTTTATCCGATTCAATCAACAAACGAAATCCAAACTTGTTGAGCATCCATCCCGAGACAAGATTATTACGAATCTTGGGAATATAGAGGGTGTTGGACAGTGTGAGCTCCTTCCTAGAAGTCCACTTCAAGACCACATCGCCTTCCCCCATGATATCCGTAGTCGCATTATTTCCCATATAAAGCTTTTGGTCACCCACCGCCTCTTTAAAATTCTTATAGAATTGTTTGTCGCCGCAAACATGGCGGGTTGCGCCGGTGTCAACATACCACCCTTTGGGAGCGCCCCCCACAATGTTGACTTCCTCGATGACAGTTGCTTCCTCGGTTATCATCGCCATGAGAGGATTGCCATCCTCGTCTACCATATGCGTGCGCGCGCTATGGTTCCTTGCATTGGTTGGCACGGTGCCCCACGCCATTGCAATTGTAACATGTCACTTGGAAAGGCGGAGGCTTCTTTTTCACAGCCCCTTTCTTTACGCCAAGGTCCATTTTTGCTTTCCCTTTACTGCCATTACCTTTACCCTGTTTACCCCCTTTGGAGGATTGTCCACGCTCAACTAAGTTTGCCTTGGCGGAAGCATCCACCATGGTAACTTTTTGAGCCACCTTATTGTCCTCCTCAATACGAAGACGAACAATAAGATCCTCCATAGACATCTCCTTTCGTTTGTGTTTAAGATAATTCTTAAACTCAATCCAACTTGGGGTAATTTCTCAATCACCACTGCCACTTGAAATGTCTCACTAAGTGTCATTCCCTCGGCATGGATATCGTGAAGTATAACTTGCAACTCTCGGACTTGGTTCGGTCTCCCCTTCGGCGTTCGTAGCCGGGGGAGCGGATTGTATCAAAAACCGTGCTAGGTTCAAGGTGGGCAAATAGAAAAACATCTTTTGTTGCCACCATTTAAAGTGCATACCCGAGAACTTCTCGGGTTTTTCAGCGTGATTAGCCATGGTGGACGCTCCCACCACGGTGTTCAAAGGGGTACCAGTAACGGTTTCGGTTGACGGTGTTGACATTTTTCCTGAGAAAAATAAACTTCGCCCCGTTAATAATTCATAAAATATATATAGTGGACGCTCCCACTTTAATTAAAAGTTACTCAAAACTTTTATTACAATTCTTGAATTACTCAAACGAAGGTGTTCTAAATCAAACTTTGAAGGGACCAACGATGAGTTTTCCTTGAAAAGAATAAAGTTAATTTTAGCCGGATTTCGGGTTTACCAAAGTACTCCTTTGAATAAAACTGAAAAAAAAATGTATTTTTTTAAAACCGAACGATGTTTTAAAAAATTTGTTTTAAGATTGTAGGAACCGTTCGGTATAAAATAAATAAAACACTTTTAATACGATTACAATACAAAGAATGAACAAAAAACACCTATCTAGAAAGCATTAAATTACAGTACAATTACAACTGAAATAAATCAAGGTACAAAGAATTGGGTAGAAGTAGAAATTGGTGACCGAGGATCGTGTTGAACACGGGGCACTTAAAACAAATTCCGAGTCTCTTCTCGTTTTGTTTCCCAGGGTACAACGGCCGGAGCAGTATGTACTGCCGGAGTTGACTATGCACCCGAATTGGATCGGTTCGTACCTTCTTGGTTGTGTTGGAGAAGATGAAGAAATGTTGGAGAATTTGCAAGCTCTTCAAGTTGCAAAATGGTGTGTCAAACCCCAAGCCTTGCCTTGGTATTTATAGTGGAGCTAGGATCAAAGACTCAAAACTAAACAATAAATTGCATTAAACATCTTTAATGCTTTTTATTATGATTTTGAATTCAATCCATAACTCCCGTCGAAAATAAATTGCATTAAACGTCTTTATTGTTTTTTATTATGATTTTGATTCACCAACCACTCATCTTTGAGCTTCGATATCTCATTCATCTTAGCTCGGTTTTGGACATGGTTTGACTCGTTATGATGCTCTCACATAAAGGATAACAAACCCGTAAATAATTATTTATAATACGCAAATATAAATATAATTATTAATATTCAAAATTAGCAAACTCATTTTTTGTTAACATTTTTCCAACACAGGAAACAGGAAATTACAACATAAAAGGATCTGAAGATCTAGTATTAGTTTTGTTTTTTTTTTTCGGAAAAAGTGGCTCTTGAACCTAAGTTCTTTTACAAAAATTGGGTGGTGATAAAGATATTTGAGAAAAAGGGTGTCTTTGGTCGACACTTAATAAAACAAGTATTGGGGGTATAAAAATGGATCCTAACCTAAGATCCGAATTTTGTTATCTTGAAACTTGTGAGGCTTTTTTATATCTTTTCTTTAAATTCATATTAACTAATTACATATTTTATCAAAAACTAATCATATATTTAAAGAAATTAATGAAAAAATGCAAAAGGGGAATCTAGATACCTTCCTTACCACTTCATCAAAGTTTGGTATTGCAGAGAAAAATCCTTTCTTTAATCTTCTTTATGTTAAACGAGGAGTGGTTCTCTCTTTTATTAACCTTTGTGGGTTTTTGTGTTTGTTAAAAAAAAATGTTTTTTTTAATCTTTTTATGGAGTAATTCAACATAACCTTTATATCTATAATATATATAAACGAAAACATATAAATCCTACGCGTTATGATTTGGTTGCTCACTTTTTTTGGAGTCACCAAATTTGCTTGATTTTTAAATAGAGGTTTCTCATGCATTTGACCCGAATTCACGTGTATGGGTCTTACCAAACCCATATATTTATTAAACGGGTTATAGCATCTCATTCAATTAAAAATTATTCTCACCAAATTATTTATGTGAAAATCCTATAAAATAGGATATACTAAAAATTATTATATGATTTTTTTAAATATTATTTATAATTAAGAAACATTTTTTTGGTAAAAAAAATTAGCGGGTCTTGGGACTCAGGAAACTCATATTACTTTTAAACCAGGTTATAACATCTTAAATATTTGTGAAACTCTTTTATTATCAAACTCTGTATATTATAAATTTCCTTACAATAAATAAAATTAAACTCCAAAAAGGTATATAAATATTAAAAACGAATAATGTAAAACAGACCCCGTAACATGGGGGATAAAAAATAGTATATATATATATATGGGTAAGGATCCTAAAAGAACCCTTTGCAAATTAAGAACTTTAAGAACAATTTTGGACCACTAAAAACACATTTAAAAAAATATTTAAAAAAATCATGAAACAAAAAATAACAAAAACTTTTAAAAAGTAAAAAAAAAACTAAAATTCTTATATTTCATTCCGGTTTCATTAAAAAAATAAAAAAACGTCGTATTATATACATATGTATAATTTTATTTATTCTTTAGTTACGTAATATACACATATGTATAGTATCATTTATCTTAAGTTATACACATGTGTATAAAAATCATGTAAATGTACATATATGTATATATTATACATATGTGTATATAATTTGCTAAACCGAGTTTTTTAATGAAACCGGGATCTTAAAATAAGAATTTTGGTTTTTTTTACTTTTTTCATTTTTGTGTTTTTTTATTTTATGATTTTTTTTTTATTTTGGGTTTTTATGGTCCAAAATATTTCTCAATTTCAAAAAAGTTCTCTCATGATTCTCATTATATATATATATATATGAATAATGTATAATAATGTACTTTACATACATTACGTACGAGGCTATCTTAAACGCTGATTTCAATTCGTAAACTAACTTGTACATCTATCGTCATTCCATCGCATACAATTGACAGGAAACTTGCTGCGAAAAACACGGTCCGGGAGCTTCTCACTAGAAATATATTTTTTAATTAATTGATTAAATGAAAGATGGGTTTATCAGTTTTTTATAAAGCCCAATGTTTGACACTAGTTCTTTTTCCAACTAGGTTTTCCTAATTTAGGTCTTAAGATCGGTTTAAGGTGTGAGCCAGTAAAAATATGAGAGGGGGGGGGGGGGGGAGGGTGCGAACATCTGTAATTTGGTTTAGGTTGTGTTTCTTTTTGTTTCAAACGTCTGCAGGAAGGTTATGTCTGCGGGTGCGCAGACATAAGTTCCTAAAGACAGTTTATGTAAAAAAAAAAGATTTAAAAGCTGCTTATATGGTCTTAAATAATAAGCTAATATCCACCATGTTTACATTTCTTCACACTTATTATTATATGACTATGTGAACTTGTGTGTATATTATCTTCGATTATTCATTATCAATAGAAAGGGTTCAGTCGTAGCGATACCCCTATATTCGAATATTTGGAATGTGTAATATACTAATGTGAAATTCAATCGTCACAACATTTCATTTATGCATAAGTTTGTTGTTTGTGTGAGTTTGTTTAAGTTAATAAGGGATTACACCAAAATGGGGGAGGATTGTTAGTGATTTTAGTGTAATTAAGGATTACCTTGTTGATCAAGTTAATTGTAATACGAATCTAAATAAGTCGGGTGCGGGGTGCACACTTACTTGATCTTATTATAATTTATAATCCTATTGGTACTTAGGGGCGAAGCCCCTAAGTCATGGGGGTTCTAAGGGGGCAACGCCCCCTTGGCGGGGTCCGGGGGCAGCGCCCCTGGTAGCGAGGTGCGAGGGGCGGCAGCCCCTGGCAGGGTCCAAGGGGTAGCGCCCCTGGCTGGGATCGAGCTGCCAGGTCAGCTTGGAAATTTTTTATTTCGGACATATGTTTCTTTATTAAAAACGTATTAGAAAATTAATTAATTAATTAATTTGGTTACAACGTTTAATAAAAAACAAGAGCGTATTTGCAGTTATGATAACTGCAAAGCAGTTTATGATAACTGCATTATCCCTGAAAACCCTAATATAACTTGATCATCAATATACGAAGTTTCTTCTGGTTCATCATAACATACACAAATCCATACTTGATTCTTGCTTATAATTCTGAGTTTTATCCTGTTAAAATATTTGGGAACCACAAATAATTTTGATCTGATAGTGTTTACACGACTCTCAGATATCCAAAGATAATCGTTTGCAGAAATTCCCCAACAGTTGATATGAGTGTAGTTATTTGATTAAAAATTAATATTAATAAAAAAACATTTGATATTATCATTTCATTATATGCAAAGAATATAAATATAACATATCTTTGTAAATATACGTATAATTACTTATTTCATCGGGTATGATTTATATGTCATTAAAAACAAGAAAAAATAAATAAACAAAACAGTATAATGTTATAGCCAACCAACTGATAATTACACTATAAAGAAGAGGAGTTTTAGCGGCGACAAATGCTGCTGCTAATAACGATAGTCGCTGCTAATTCGTCCTCACTATTTTGCTTAGATTACTTATAGTGTAATTACAAAAATATGTTTTAGCAAGTAAATGATGTAGCCATGTAGGTAGTAACTTTGTGTTCCACATGCATATGACCCTTCACATATTGTAAGACCCCACAGACAATCCTTGATTCCTTCTCTTCGACCCTTCTCATCCCCAGTGGCGGACCCAGGATTTTTTGACAATGGGGTCCCATTATTTTCGCCGTTCAAATTTTTTTGGTCGGTCATTGTTTGGGTGGGGTCGGCCGAGAAACATAATAAAAAATAATATCATTACAATAAAACACACAAAATACGATGCCATTCGAAACGATAAGAGAAAACATTACAAATTCTGTTTGTGTGAAGTTTCTCAATAAAAAAACTGGGCTATATCATTCAAAACAGTAAAGATACTCGTTAAAGATACTCAACATGTAAATAGCTAGACCATCTAAGTTATGCTTATTTAACTTATGTTTTTCTTTCATAAAACAACTCAATTCAACAAGAGTCTAGAGGTCAAAGCCAGTTTCGACCCGAACAAAATTAAAATAAAATAAAAAATCGTTTTGACCCGACCAAAATTGAAACATTCTTAAAATGAACCGTTTTTTGCACGATCAACCCGTGCTACTCTCCTCAAACCCTAGCTCCATAGCATGGCTCATCTCTAAATCTATAAACAATACCCCGATCTTCAAACCTTTTCCCCATTCTTTTCAATGATTCTTGCATAATTAACTCTAAAAGTCAAGTTTTTAACATAGCAAAGTCACAATCTAACAATAATATACAACATACAATTGCCAATCCAAGTATATAATTGCATAAAAATCAATATAAAATCAATCAATTGGACATTTTTATATGGAGTAAGTTTTTTTAGCCCTAAAATTACCTGAGAGTTGAGGCAAAATAAGAAAGCAGTGACGATAGAGGAGTGCTGAGAGGGTGGCTGGAGGCGGAAAAGTGCGGCAGCGGCAGGGGTGGGCCGGTGGAGGCTTGAGCAGTGTTGAGGAGTTGAGGCAGCAACGTTCTTTTATGTTTATGTTTCTACTAATATGATGAACTTATAAAACCCTAATTACTATATTGACTAGTTGACTAAAAATTAGAAAAAAAAAGGATTAAGCAAAACCGGTGTTCAGGAGCCTCGAACCTGGGACACTCCAGAGATAAAACCGGGTTTCTTCCAGCCAGAATAGATATATAATTTGTATATGGGTTACAAATGCTAATTTATAAGGGGTCCTTCAAATTTTTTCTATATCGCTTCTAAAGAAATTTTAAAAAACATTGGTGTCCCGGGACCCCGACGGCCACTATGTAGGTCCGCCCCTGCTCATCCCACATAAAGCTTTCATTTTTTGCCTTTGTTCTTTGCAAGATGTTACCATCTCTCTTCTTTTACTTTTTCCTCTCTCTCTCTCTCTCTCTCTCAATATTCCTACTTTATTCTCCATAGCCCTTAAAAGAAGACGATCCACCTCTTGATCCTCCTTGTGTTCACAAACAAAACCTCTCTCTTTTCTCTCTACTTGAGTGTTTCAAACCCTAGAAAGAGAAAGAGAAAGAAAATAAGGGCATATAACCTTCTTTCTTATCTTGTTGATCTTTGTTCCAGCATATACACAAGCTATTAAATTCCTCTCTTTAGTTAGGGTTTTCCCACACCACTATTCTTGAATCATACATAAAGATTCAGGTTTTATACATAAAATAATGATGGCAGCAGCTAATTCAGAATTAAGTCTCAAATGCAAACCACATAGCTACTCCATGCTCTTGAAAACAATCGGCGAACAACAAGTAACCCATGAACAAGATCAAACCCAAAAACTCGAAGACTTCCTATCTCGTCTTGAAGAAGAAAGACTCAAGATCGATGCTTTCAAACGCGAACTTCCACTTTGCATGCAACTGCTCACTAATGGTATCATTCACCTCAATCTTAATCTGAGTTTTGATGCTTATGAATATAAACTAACTCCCTCCATATGGGGCATGTTAATTTCTGGTATTATACATGTTGAGAACAGTAAGAATCATATAATATGCTTGTATATACTGTATACAAGATTATCAAAGTTGCGGGAAAGAAAAATATAACGACTATGTAAATCATCACGTACAAGTAATTATATGGTTCTTGCAGTTCTCAACGTATTATAGGTTTCAAAGTGAACACGCTCCTTGAATGAATTTTTAACCGTATAGTTTATGTATGTGTTTTAGAGATAATATTTTGTAAAGTTACATTTCTTCTAAAGAACTTTTCTTATCTTGACTATTAAATCATCATTTATAAGCCACAAAGCAATACCCATGAACATAATTCAATTTTATGCAAATTTTATCAAGGCTATGAGGAAAAATCGTATCTCTAAAGCTAATAACATGTGATGATTTAATCTTTTTGTCTTTCACTTTATACATGCCTATGTACCTTTAATATATTCTTAACAGTTTTCATATTCTAAGATCATTCAAAAGTAACACATACTTCAGTACTTAATTTACCCTTAATTTCAAATTCAAAACCTAATTCTTTTGATTTTTATTTTGATTTTACTTTCAACCTTTTGTTAGCCATGGAGACATCACGACAACAACTACAAACCTACCGTGCAAATCAAGGTTCACCGATACTTGAAGAATTCATACCTGTAAAGAATTCTAGTGGTGAAGGACCAGAAAAATCATCTCTTTCAAGCATCGATAACAAGGCGAATTGGATGACCTCGATTCAGTTATGGAGCCAAGCCGGAAATACCACCAACGCCGGTACTGGTATTAATAATACTAATCATGTAAAACCTATGCAACCCGAGAGTGAGAATAACTTCAACACTAAACATAGAGATGGTGGAGCTTTTACCCCATTCACAAAGGATAGAAACTCATCATGCTCAACACCAGAAATAGTGTTGCCAGAATTAGCTCTTTCTTCTGGTGAAAAAGATGTTGATCATGAAGAAAACAAGAGTTTTGTAAGGGAGAATAGTTCTATCAAAGGTGATCTTACAAATAGTAATCAAACTACTGCTGTGGTCACCACCGGAGCTGCCATGAGCTCCCAGACTCATAGGAAGACACGACGGTGCTGGTCACCGGATCTTCACCGAAGATTTGTTAATGCTCTTCAGATGTTAGGTGGTTCTCAAGGTAAATATGTTTTCATCAAATTAATTCTAACTAGAATATTAATATACACGTTAAATATTATAGTGTTTTATAAATTATAATTGTATCATGATTAATAAATCATATTCTTATATATTTGGGAACAATATTTCAGTTGCCACTCCAAAACAAATCAGGGAGCTTATGAAAGTTGATGGTTTGACCAATGATGAAGTCAAAAGCCATTTGCAGGTATCTATCTTTCTAGATGTGTGTGCCAAAATAATAAATAATTTATAGTTTATAGTTTAGTTTGGGTTATTGAACTTTT
The DNA here is from genome assembly GCF_021521415.1 of Bidens hawaiensis. Taxonomy (NCBI): domain Eukaryota; kingdom Viridiplantae; phylum Streptophyta; class Magnoliopsida; order Asterales; family Asteraceae; genus Bidens; species Bidens hawaiensis. Next base: position 15,678 of record NW_027499664.1, on the reverse strand, counting down.
AAAGTTTTTACTTCAGTTATATACTTTCCACTATTCCAGAAACCATAACAAAAATATTTAGAAAACTGTTCTTAAATTATTACATGTTTCTAAGCTACCTGAAAGTATTGAAGTTGAATAAAACCTCATATTGTTTACAAATATAAGAATTCGGATCGAAACAAGAGAGGTGATCGACGTTTATCACACGAAAGAATCGGCTAAGATTTAGCATGTTGAAACCTAGTAATTTCAGTCGAAGGCAGCCGGTTTTAACAATAAGGGGGGATGTTATAAGAAAATAAATTTAGAAAGATTGATGAAATGGAGGAGTTAAAACATAAAAGACATTAAAAAGATGTGAAAGATTAAGAAAGAAAAAAAAAGCATTAAATACAGTATATTTCTAATCACCATTATCTATACTTTTTAGTTATTTATCTTGGTTATTTGTAAATTTTGAAACCGTGAGTTATTTTTTAAAAGAAGTAGTAAAATTAATAATTTAAAAAAAAAAACATACACATATTCAAATTTCCCACAGGACAGACAATGACACTATGTTTTCCGTACAAAGTACACCTGTTTTCAATCCTTTCTCCTTTCATTAATTTCCTCTAACTAACCTATGTTATTTTTCTCTGACAGAAATACAGACTTCACACTAGAAGACCAAGTCCAAGCCCACAATCAGCCAACAACCCACCACCGCAGCTGGTGGTCCTCGGTGGCATATGGGTCCCACAGGAATACGCCACGGCCGCCGGAGCACAAACCCTTTACACCACACACCCTAACACCACCCACAACAACCCTCATTACCTTACACACCAAGAATACTACCCTAACACCGTCCTGCCACCACCGCAGCCGATGATCCACCACCACCACAATAATAATAATAATAATATAATGTACAAACCCTCATCACATTCAACTCAAAGCTTGCAAGAGTCTAATGGTAGAGGCGGTACAACGACGACTGGTGGCAACCGGTCAGAGAGTATCGAAGATGGGAAGTCAGAGAGCGGTGGTAGCTGGAAGGCGGAGAGTGGTTGTGAGACTAAGGCATTGATGGTGAGGGAAGAATGTGAAAAAAGTAATGCAAGTGAGATAACCCTAAAATTCTAGAGTTAATATTATTATAAGTTATAATTATAATTAATTAACTAATTATTATTTATTAGTAGTTTGATTAATTAATTTTGTGTTGGTATGAAATCAGATATTTAGATTTTAGATATAGAGTGAGTGTGAGAGTGAGGGGGTTAAAAGGGCATAAAGAGAGAAGTGACAGTTTGTTTGTTTTTCTTTTAATCACAATTTGTATGTTTTTTAATGATTAAAGCAAAAATATTGGCTTTTGATTGGTTTTAAGGACCTTTAATTTATGGACGAATTTGCCCTTTTCATTTGGTATTTTATTACAAAGTATTTATTTAAAAGATAATTAACTTAATTCACGCATTGAAAAGGTAAAGAAGTACACTCAGATTTTTCATTATATCTTTTGTAAATTTGAAAGTAGTTGCAACTATGTTTTAGTCCATTTTATATGCTTGATAGCTAGACAAGTGAGAGCTACGATCAACGACTTTTTTACTCAGAAAAGTTGATTCGAATAGGATAGATGTCTATTTATCGGGTTTCAATCAGCATCACGCATATTCGATTGGTATATTATTCTAGACACACACTTTTATATATGTGTATTCAATACGGAACCACTTTCAATGAAGAGATTTGAAAGAATCTATATATGTTACATTTGTGCATGACTTTAAATGTGATAAAACATACTTTTATGCATGTAATCGTCTCCATTTTTCACTACCATAACTTATGATTATGTTTTATACATTATATATATATATATATATATATATATATATATATATGGTAAGGATCCTAAGAGAACCATTGGGTTTAACCATGAGAACCAATACGAACCAATAATTAAGAAAATCTCAATAGATTAAAATAATGACAGTTGTAAATAAGAGGGGGCAGTAATGGAAATTCACATATGATGTTTAGATATCACGATCTCATCTAAAATCACTTCTCTCTCCTTTTCTCTCTCTCTCTCTCTTTCCCTCTCCCTCTCTCCATACGCCCCAAATGGACGAACTAGGGTTTCAAATACGAACAAAGATGGATCTAACGAGCAGTGATTGAACAATTGTAAACTAAAAGGTTCGATTATTTGTACTGTAGGGGTATGGTACTAAACCCGGTTTTACGACCCTAAATTTATTATGTTGGGCTTATTTTATTATATGGACTAATACATTGTTATTGAGCTGAGGGGATTTTGTGGAGGTAACCCTAACTGGGCTAGGCCCATTAGGGTACCATGATGGTGGCCATGAGACCCCCTATATAAGCAGGTCTCCACCTCCTTAGGAGGGGTTGGTCATTCTCAGTAAGAGCCACCACCATATTTTTGTGTCTGTGAACAAGAGATCTTCAAGATCATCTTAGCGGTCACCTCCACACCCCCAAAATGCTATTGCAGGCCACAGCAGCCGGACGAGAAGACCCAGATGTGGTTCGTTCATCTCGAAATCCGTGAAAACATCGTCTTGGATCAGGTCAGATTCATTTCGTGCTTCGACATTGGCGCCATCCGTGGGACGGCAATGAACCACACTTCTCGTCTCGGTCCTCCGATCTGTTCTTCAATATCTCAGGTCTGCGGTTTGTTCTTCCAGATATGTTCTATGGAAGTCAAAAAATCCGTAGATCCAAAGAATATTTCCAGATCCGGAAATACACAAGAAGAGATACCACCGAACTTTTGGGGAAAAGCCCTCAGATCTGGAAATCATAAACTCTAGTTATGATTTTCTCAGATCTGGGTTCGTTTGAGCAACAGCCACACTTCGTACTCATAGATCTGTAAATCCTATTAAATCTGTTGGTTTTACATAAAACCTACCTGATATGGATATTAAAAATCTTTGGATCACGCGCGCCACAGCGGGTCGCATACGTGCCCAGGCGATTACTCTTCGCCACAGCGGGTCGCATGCGCGCTCCAGGCGATTACTCTCGCATGCGCGCTCACGCATCACGTGTGCTCACGCATCACGTATGCTCATGCATCAGATGCTCACACATCTCATACGCTCAAGCATCACGCATGCTCGCGCGTCACATGTGCTCATGCATCACGTGTGCTCACGCATCACGTATGCTTATGCATCAGATGCTCACGCATCTTATACGCTCACGCATAACATATTCTATCAGGCTTCACGTATGCTCATACATATCAGATGCTCACGCATCATATATGCTCGCGCGTCACATCTGCGCGCGAGCATGATGGTACTCATCAGACGAGACTAGTCTAATCCAAATCAACGAATGAGTCACACTTAAAGGTTGGGAATCCTCATAATATCCCATATGGCTTCGCGCCACGCTTAAAGGTTGGGAATCCTCATAATATCCCACATGGCTTCGCGCCACGCTTAAAGGTTGGGAATCCTCATAATATCCCATATGGCTTCGCGCCACGCTTAAAGGTTGGGAATCCTCATAATATCCCACATGGCTTCCCGCCACGCTTAAAGGTTGGCAATCCTCATAATATCCCACATGGCTTCGCGCCACGCTTAAAGGTTGGGAATCCTCATAATATCCCACATGGCTTCACGCCACGCTTAAAGGTTGGGAATCCTCATAATATCCCACATGGCTTCGCGCCACGCTTAAAGGTTGGGAATCCTCATAATATCCCACATGGCTTCGCGCCACGCTTAAAGGTTGGGAATCCTCATAATATCCCACATGGCTTCGCGCCACGCTTAAAGGTTGGGAATCCTCATAATATCCCATATGGCTACGCGCCACGCTTAAAGGTTGGGAATCCTCATAATATCCCACATGGCTTCGCGCCACGCTTAAAGGTTGGGAATCCTCATAATATCCCATATGGCTTCGCGCCATACTTAAAGGTTGGGAATCCTCACAATATCCCGTATGGCTACGCGCCATACTTAAAGGTTGGAAATCCTCATAAAACCAAACGGCCACGCGCCAATATAGGCTGGGCACACCTCATAATTTGCCCGAGGATGGGAACATAATACATTCACCCTTTATGTCTTTGCAGGTTCGGCTATGAGCCACACAAGCACCCATGACATCGTTATTATTATTGGGCCATTTGTGCCTCCATCACTATTTTGAAGACTTGCCAGGACAGTCACCCTGCGCAGAAGAGGCCCTTTTAGGCCAGTCATTGTCATCATACTACAGCTCGTAAGACGCTTCTCGCGCGCAGGCTTTACCATTCTCATAGCCCATAAGTCGCCTCGCGCGCAGGCTTTTTTATTCTTAGCCCGTAAGACGCCTCACGCGCAGGCTTTATTATGCTACAACTCGTAAGACGCCTCTCGCGCGCAGGCTTTATTATTGTAAGCTCGTAAGTCGCCTCACGCGCCGGCTCAACTATTCTCGTAGCCCATAAGTCGCCTCGCGCGCAGACTTTATTATTCTCAGCTCGTAAGACGCCTCTCGCGCGCAGGCTTTTATATTCTCAAAGCTCGTAAGACGCCTCTCGCGTGGGCTTTACTATTCTCAGCTCGTAAGACGCCTCTCGCGCGCAGGCTTTACTATTCTCAGCTCGTAAGACGCATCTCGCGCGCAGGCTTTATTACTCTCAGCTCGTAAGACGCCTCTCGCGCGCAGGCTTTATTATTCTCAGCTCGTAAGACGCCTCTCGCACGCAGGCTTTATTATTCTCAGCTCGTAAGACGCCTCTCACACGCAGGCTTCACTATTCTCATAGCCCATAAGTCGCCTCGCGCGCAGGCTTTTTTATTCTTAGCCCGTAAGACACCTCACGCGCAGGCTTTATTATGCTACAGCTCGTAAGACGCCTCTCGCGCGCAGACTTTATTATTGTCAGCCCGTAAGTCGCCTCACGCGCCAGCTTAATTATTATTCTCAAAGCTCGTAAGTCGCCTCACGCGCCGGCTCAATTATTATTATAGCTCATAAGTCGCCTCGCGCACAGGCTTTACTATTCTCAGCTCGTAAGACGCCTCTCGCGCGCAGGCTTTATTATTCTCAAAGCTCATAAGACGCCTCTCGCGCGCAGGCTTTACTATTCTCAGCTCGTAAGACGCCTCTCACGCGCAGGCTTTATTATTCTCAGCTCGTAAGACGCCTCTCGCGCGCAGGCTTTATTATTCTCAGCTCGTAAGACGCCTCACGCGCCAGCTTAACTATTATTATAGCTCATAAGACGCTTTGCGCGCAAGCTTCATTATTTTTACAGCTCATAAGTCGCCTCACGCGCAAGGCTCTATTATTCTTACAGCTCGTAAGACGCCTCTCGCGCGCAGGCTTTATCATTCTTATAGCTCATAAGTCGCCTCGCGCGCATGCTTTTTTATTCACATCTTATTCATGCTAGTGAACCATCATTATCATAAAGACCACAACACGTCACCATCATGAAGAAAACCTCCCAAAAACTCAAAAGACAATAAAGTTAGGGCTGAAGAAAGGGGAAAAAACCGCCTCACCTCATAAAGTCCAGCGCTCCACCTAAACGCTTGTACGCCTAGGAGCAACGCTGGACTTGGGGGGCTTGTAGGGGTATGGTACTAAACCCGGTTTTACGACCCTAAATTTATTACGTTGGGCTTATTTTATTATATGGACTAATACATTGTTATTGGGCTGAGGGGATTTTGTGGAGGTAACCCTAACTGGGCTAGGCCCATTAGGGTATCATGATGGTGGCCATGAGACCCCTATATAAGCAGGTCTCCACCTCCTTAGGAGGGGCTGGTCATTCTCAGTAAGAGCCACCACCATATTTTTGTGTCTGTGAACAAGAGATCTTCAAGATCATCTTAGCGGTCACCTCCACACCCCCAAAATGCTATTGCAGGCCACAGCAGCCGGACGAGAAGACCCAGATGTGGTTCGTTCATCTCGAAATCCGTGAAAACATCGTCTTGGATCAGGTCAGATTCATTTCGTGCTTCGACATGTACTTTGTTGTCTACCATTATAATTAAGATACTATTAGATGAGTAAATCGACTTTTTTAAGATTTGTCGATCTGAAGTGTTTGTGTTCTTGCGTGATCGTAGTTTTCATCTTATTTGTATTGCAACGAAGGTGAATATTACATATTAGATGGATAATAAGCGCGATTTGTAATTCATAAAGGTTAGAGTTTTAGTAGTTGTGTGATTTTGGGACTTGTTGATCTAAAGTAGGTTTAGTGATTGAGCGAATTGTGGTTTGTAAGCGTTTGGGTTTATACATAAATGTTTTGTTCTTTTTCTTTAATTTGTTGAGTGACAATGTCGGATTTAGGGTTGCAGTTGAACATTTTTAGCCAATGTTGTATTTAATATTGAATAAAATGATCAATAATAACATGATTAGTCATTATATGTATATAGGTGTTCAAATTTCTCATATACATGTGTGTATACTGTTTAATTACAAGGATTTGTTTAACTAACTGAAGTGTAGATATACATATGTGTATACTGTTTTTATTATAATTAACTTTTAACTAATTGAAGAGCATACATACATATGTGTATAGTTTTTATTATATGTATTTTTTAAGTAACTGAAGTGCGTGAATACATTACATATGTGTTTACTATTTATATTATATGTATTTTTTAAGTGATTGAAGTGCATGTGGGGATGAACTCGAGATGGTATCGGTATCGATCTCAAAAAATCGAAATATTTGGTACTGGTACCGGTACCGAAATGTTCAATACAGTATGGTACCAGTGTTTCAAACAAAATTCAGGAAATACCAGTACCGGTATCGATCCCGCAAACTAAAAACTTGGTACCGATTCGGTACCGGTACCGGGACATCGAAAAAACTCATCACTAATTGCATGTACACATATTTTTTCAACTAATTGAAGTACATAGGTACATATGTGCATACTGGTTTTTGTTATAAGTGTATTTTTTTAACTAATTAAAGTGCATATATACATATGTGTATACTATGTTTATTATATGTATTTTTTAGCTTTTTGAAGTGCATATGTAGTACATACGAAAGTAGTTATGGCACTCAGGAAAGAAAATATGCAACTTCCCTACTGTTATCTAAATCAAATACCCACCATAACATAGATTTTAAGGAAGCAAAGAAGTAAGAAGAAATAGTTGTTAACGAAAATGAAACTTGGGGTTCTATACTTATATTATTAAGGAGCATGAAATAGCTTGATGGACACATTATGCATACACATATGTGTATAATGTGTGGTATTATATACATGAAACTATTTTTACTTATGTGTACAATAATTTAACGTTTTGCTACTTGTAGCTTGTATATGAAGTACATATGTGTAGAATGTGTAGGTTTACGTAGTTGAAAGTTTTTCTAATTGTGTTTGAATTAGATAGTGTTTTGAAATTTGTAGCTTGTGTAAGTTGTTCATATGTGTATAATGGTAGGTTTTATAATGTGTATTATGGTATGTTTTATAATCTTGAATCTATTTGTACATATATGTATAATCAGATGATACTCTTACTAGAACTTATTTAAATACATATATGTATAATTATGGTCATACTTTTACTAGAATGATTTAAAGAACTATGTCGGGCCATCTTTGTCTTCTAATTGTGATTATACATATATGTATAATTAATGTAAAAACATGATTTAAGTTGAGTGGTACATGTATGTATTTGTTAATGGAATATCAATTGGTCTTTTATAAAAACTTGGAAGACAACAAACTCACTGTAGCCTTCATCGAATAAAAGAAGAAAAGAAACTTGTTTTTGACTTTTGTATATTTGATCGTATATTGAGTAAACCAAAGAAACAAACCTTTTTAAAATTAATTAAAACTAGAAATATGACCCCTAAAATACTAGAACCTTTACCTTATCCTAAACAAACTCAAATACTAGAACTTATAGATAAACATAACATATGTTTATCCATCCTTATTCAAAAACAATTAAACTAAGACTCAAACTATTATTACGTAACTTAATAATAATTCTAGTAAACTTTAAAATCAACCCCTTAAACTATTAAAACTTAACGATTAATTCCAACAATCAACCCCTTAATCGTTAATTTTCATATCGGTCTTCACCAAAGAGCTGGACTACCATCATCTTTTTTACTCAAGTTCGCTTGTTCATCCCTTTTCTCCTTCCCTGGACATTCGTTCGCAAAGTGACCAAACTCATTGCACTTGAAACATTTAACGTGGCTCTTATCACGTCCGAACCATTCACCATCTCGACCCTTCCTAGACCCCCGACCCTTTCCTTGGCCTCGTCCTAGATCACCCCGACTTGAACTTCCACAACCGCAATATTCACACGCGTGCCTTTTCTCATTCTCTTTCTTAGCAAACAAAAAGCCCCCATGAGCGTCTTCTCCTTTATCGAATCCTTTGATACGCTCCTCGTATGCCTTCAATCTTCCAACGGCTTCATCAAATAGCATCGAATCCAACTCGAAACATTGTTCAATTAAGGCTACAATTTGAAGATAAGACTTAGGCATTGAATCAAGTAGCCTTCTCACCAATTCTTTTTCTTCAATCAAATCTCCTAGACTCCTCGCCTTCGAAGCTAACCCGGTAAGTTTAGTTGCAAAATTATCAACCGACTCACCCTCCTTCATGCGTAATCCTTCGAGCTCCCTTCTCAATGTTGCTAGTCTAGACGTTCTCACTCGATCCACTCCTAAATATCTTGTTTTCAATCCATCACATACTTGTTTTGCATCTTTGTAATCCGCCATTTGTAACACCATGTCTTCGGCTATGGTTTGAAACAAGAAAGTAAGTGCTTGCTTTGATTTCTGTTGATCCACCGCAGCTCCTAACGCCCTTGGTTCGACCACCTCCAATATTCCATACGCATCCAAAATTGTCTTAACTTTGACAGCACACACCGGGTAATTTGTAGGAGTTAAACCAGGTACTGATATGTCATAGAACTACCATCTTTTACCATTGCCATATCCTCTTCTTCACAACTTCAATATCACTTGATCACTTATCGATTTCCCTTTTCTCGGGCCACCAGAACAACCCCGTTCTTGACCACCGATCGAAGAAAAAACAAGCTCCCTGCTTCTACCGTTTTCTTCTTCTCTTGCTAGACGCGACCAGATTCAAAGCACACCGCTTTGATGAATCTTCTTTCGTCCTTCTACCCGCAAATCTACTCGGATAACTTCTGCCAAAAAACAACCTACACCGATTAATCCGCTTTTATCCTTGGCGGAAAGGGCTGGGTCGATTGATCAAGTATTGAAGCTGTGTTGAATTACTCGTATGCAGGTCCTAGAGCTTCAAGGCTCTGATACCAATTGATGGAATATCAATTGGTCTTGTATAAAAACTTGGAAGACAACAAACTCACAGTAGGCTTCGTCGAATAAAAGAAGAAAAGAAACTTTTTTTTGACTTTTGTATCTTTGATCGTATATTGAGTAAACCAAAGAAACAAACCTTTTAAAAATTAATTAAAAACTAGAAATAATGACCCCTTAAATACTAGAACCTTTACCTTATTCTAAACAAACTCAAATACTAGAACTTATAGATAAACATAACATGTGTTTATCCATCCTTATTCAAAAACAATTAAACTAAGATTCAAACTATTATTACGTAACTTAATAATAATTCTAATAAACTTTAAAATCAACCCCTTAAACTATTAAAACTTAATAATTAATTCCAACATTTGTAGTGTATGGTTTTCTCCTTACAACATGTATTGACTTGTTTTGTGTTACTTATTTAAGTACTATCAAATAATGTGCTGAATTAAAAATATATATATATATATATATATGTGTGTGTGTGTGTGTGTGTGTGTGTGTGTGTGTGTGTGTGTGTGTGTATAATATTTGGGTTATAAATGAAATTTTCAGGAAGTCTGTGTAAGAAAGTAGTTACATGACTCGTTGCATGCACTCATGAAGAAATATGCTGTAACATCTTCAAAATTTCGATCCAAATTTGACAACTTAGGAAATTTGAGGGATCAAAAATAATCTCAAAGACAAGTCATGAGAAATTATTAAATACGGAAATATAAGAAAAACAAGGAAATAAAATATTTCCTAAGTTAAGTATTCCCATATAAAGGAAATAAGTAAATTAAAACTCCATCCCACATTTGAAAATGTAAGAAAGTGGAAGCATTCCACCAAGGCATAAATAAGAAAAATGGAATTCATCCCACATAAAAAGTGGTAAAGAAATAGAAGCTCTTTATAAAAGAGAGAATTTCCATAGTTATATTCTTTTATGAACATCATGCACCAAGTAGTCCTAGCGGAGGGTGCGTAGCACCCGACGCGCACGCACACGGGCTCGGACTCCGGCGAGGACGAAGGCGATGGGCGTTGGGCGCAATGTGACGCTTTGATGGCGCACTTCGCACGCTCGCATCGCCGCGAGCCGCTTAAAAGCCGCCTTAGTATTTTTGGACAACGAGAATTAGACCAGAAGTGACAAGCTACAAAAGATGAAGGATTGAAAATGAAAAATATTATTCAAGGACCCATCGCGCTACGCGATGAGTCCAAAAAGACGGCCATCGCATACCGCGATGGACCGTGATAACTCAGGGACACGTGTCACACTCATGTGACACGTGGCAGAAGGACAGGACACATGGCATGCCACGTGGCGTTCATGCGGAAAAGGCGGCGGCGCGCTACGCGACGCAGTTGAAAGAGGAGCCATCGCGTACCGCGATGGGACCCAAAATCAAGTATAAAAGGGGAGGCTATGACCATTTCTCCCACACACCTCACATTCACTCTCTCTCTAGAATTACTCTCTCAACATTGATTTGCATGCCAAGCATCGTTTTGCGTGCCACCAACCCGACAATCATCACCTCGTAATCCGTGCAAATACTCGACGTGTTCCTTGAAGTGTGTGCCACCCAAAGATAACCCACATTCCGTCTCAAAGTACGTGCATGGCCCGGCGACACGTGAACATCACCTCGATTTGCGTGCCAAGGAAGATTGATCAAGAACGCCTCGAGAAACGTGCATATAGAGTAGAAGTGCTGCCCGTATAAACTTAGGAATATCTAACTCCAAATACCCGTGTGAGGTAAGGGGTTCTGCCTATGTTATTATTTTATTATTTTATTATTATAAATGCCTTAAGACCATAGTCGAGGGTATAGCCCGAACCTTGATTACAATTAAGAATAATATAACTTTTCTTAAGCAAAGGTTATACTTAAAATAATATTTCTTTAATATTAAGAAATATAATATTCAAAGAGTATAGTTAAATAATGTTTCTTCTTGAAAAAGAAACTCAGTATAGACGTTTCTTCCTGAAGAAGAAACGTAGCATATAATTGATAAATAAGAGGACTAAAGGTCCAAATGTTTTATATAAACAAATGATTTTATCAAGGTTGAAGTTATACCAACATAGACTAAAAGTCTAAAGCTAGATCGATGATCTAGTTATTTATACAAATGTTATTCTCGTACTATAGGTCCGAGGTAACAAAACAAGAAGAAGAGAACAGAAAACAGGATTCAGTAACAGAAACTGATTATAACAGAAAATGTGAATACGCCCCAAACCTTTTATACTGAGTCAGAATATTTGTATATGATTTACGAATCCTTAAAAACTTTGTGTACAATAATAAGAAACGGACACTCTGATTAAGAGTATACATGTGTCTGGATCCAAACATACATGGTGACTCGGCATTTCCCCGAGGCCATGCATATCATCAACATGCCTCTGAAGGTCTACGGGACTGTTCAGAGAAATAATATTGTGTATATAATTAATTTTACATGGTACTTAGGGTAATTTGATCCCAATGTAATTGGGTGCCTAATGAGTAGTCACAAATGTATTATTGTTGGTTTCACAAAGGTATTGAAAATATATTTTTAGAGTCAGCGTTATTCACCAGCTTTGTGCTGACGTATTTTCCCACCCATGTTACAGGGAAACAAGAAAGGTTAGAGCAGACAAGCAAGAAGGAATAGAAGATTGGAGTTATAGTCATTAGATGCTATCTGATGGCTCAGATATTTTATTTGAAAATATTATAAAAGAGTTATATTTTATAAAGAAATGTATTTAAAATATCAAGCAGGTATTTAAACCCGAGATTTTCAATATAAATATTTTAAAGACTTCCGTTATAAACCGTAACTCTGATTTATTTACAAAACAGGTACCAACTATTGGTCACACGCCTAGGCCCTAAGTGAGGGTGTGACATATGCAGCTGCCCTACTGCTAGTATGCTATCTAAATCAAACATCCATCGTGACAGAGTTCTTAAGGAAGCAAAGGAGTTGCGAGAGCGTAAGAAGAAATAGTTGATTATGAAACAACTATTTGTTAGACTTATTATTTATGAAACAATTTACCAATGAATGTTGATTATACATGTTTGTTTGCAATCTCTTTTGTGTGCATGCCATAATGTTGGTATTTAACTGTTAAAAAATTTATAGTTAGCTAGTTATACATATACGGTATGTATAATTTACTAAATATACATATATGTATAATCCGTAGTGTGTTTGTATGTTCTAATAACTAATAATCGAAAAAATAACTATAGCAAAAGTAAAAGCTTTGGCTAAATGATTAAGTTTTAAGTTCCTTTCCAGCCAGTACGAGGCCTCGGTATAATCAGTGTTGTAAAAGTGGTTGTGTGCATTTGTGTCTTCTTTATGATCCACATGCGCTTATTATGGACATATCTCAAAGGTATACATGCATATAACTCGGTGTTCGCAACGACTTCGTTTGATGTGAAGGTCGATAGTTTAGTAAACAGTGGCACACAACATAATCCACATTGGACAAAAACGGTCATACCACTAATCTTATGACGGAACACAAGTGATGAAGCGCCTCTTGAAAAGGAGGACAACAATTAGCCGAAGTATGTATTGTCTATTTTACAGCTTATTATGCTACATGTTCATTATTTTGACTTTAGGGGTATATTCTCCCCGTTAATAGATACCAATTAATACTCTGTTTTGACCAATATATCACTTTTAATAACCAAGTCAACAAATTAAGCCTAACCAGTTCACATTGCAATACTTGCTGATAAAATGAGTTGCAAATTATTTCTTATTTACTTTTTAAATTTTTTTTATGTTATATTCTACATTGCTTTCACGGGCCGAGGCAGAAAATTGGCCAAGCGTAACCGCATTAATTTACCAATCAGTTAACAAAAATTGTTAAACAAGTTCTGTTATAAATTGATAATACTAATGATAAACACGCTTAAACCCGGAACAACAAACTGAGCCTAACCACTAAAACACCTAATCTTAAATCTTGCATACAAATTGCTAAACACAACACTTTTCAACAATCTACATTTTATCTACTTTTTAAAAATCTTTTCGGCGGTAATAAACTTATTTTTTTTTCATAAATTGCTCTCATGGGCGACACAAACAAATTAGGCCAAACATGTCCAGATTAATATACCAATCAGCCAACAAATACTAAGCAGGTTCTGTTATTATATTGTTGTTAAACATGCTTAAACGACTTGAAACACCAAACTGAGCCCCAACCACTAAACACTCAATCTTCAACCTTTGCATACAAACTGCTAAACATTCATCTATCTTTTTATAAACTCCAACAGGAGACCACCACAAGTAGCAACATAAATGCAGAACCACAAGTCCATCTTTTGCAAAAAGCTGTTTAGTTCATGCATTTTACTGATCTATAAGTTGGAAATATTTATATGTAATGCTCCACCAAACATTATCGAATGTTTAACGTTGTTTAGTATTCTATATATTATGGTAATGCTCCACCAAACATTATCGAATGTTTAACGTTGTTTAGTATTCTATATATTATGGTAGACAATCATCTATAAATCGTAGATGTAACCACAACTCCAACAAAACCAAACTCGGCGCAACCGGGTCATCCACTAGTTCATAACAAGTGTAAACTCAATAGTAATGTTGAACGTCAACGTGAGATATATTTATTGAAACAATATAACGAAATATCCACATACCAAATGACATAATTCACTTATTCTTCATAATCCTCAATTTGTTTCTTATTCATTTGTTTCATCAACTATTTCTTCCCCATTTGTTTCGTCCATGCCCTCTTCAGTTGCATCCTCTTCATGCACTATTCAAACTATATTGTGGTGTCCATAAACGAAAGTAACCGTAAATCCCATACACACAGAAGGACAATAAGGTCTGACTTATCAAGAGGAACCTGCAATTACAAATAAAAGAGGGTAATCATAATATATAAATATCCTTATATGTATATTATTTGAAAAATATAAAACTGAACTCATTAACGGTATTTCTCGAGTGATCTTGGTGAGCAACAACATAAGTACGTATTCTATCCACTTCCTCCTAAAGTGCTTACACATACATGTTTTAATTAGTAATGGTACATATATGAATAATCAGTGTATTTTTCATCTTTGTACTTGCTTATTTAATTTTATTAAATTAAACATATATGTATGATCAAGCATGTATTGCATTAAAATATACACGAACAAAATATTATTATACATATATGTACAGACAGCGTATGTCCATACTTATATGTACAATATTACTATACATCAAAGATGGTCAAAATTCCTGACATAAACTTAAATTAAGAAAAAAACTAATAAACCAAACTTAATTTCAAGCTATTTAACCCAACCTAAAAAATCACTTTAAAGCATCGAATTCTCATTGTTATATATCCAATTAGTGCTTCTCATAAAAAAAACAACCTTAATTGTTTATGATGCAGTCAAGTTGATCAAACGGATAACAATGAAGATCAAATTGAAAACTAGAAGTTCATACATAGGTTCATGAATGATTGAATTGATTACCTAAATAAAATCCAATACATTATTGTATATGTATTGCATTAAAATATACATATTTCTATGAAATGTATTATACGTATATGTATAATCAATGTATGTCCATATACATATACACACACAATATTATAATACATATATGTACAACATTATTACACATCAAAATTTTAAAGTTGGTTAAAATTCTGGAAAAAACTGAAATTCAGCATAAAACTAAACAGCCAAACTTGATTTTAACATCTTTAATCGAACCTAAAACACAATTTTAAGCACCAATTCTCATTTTTATATAACCAAATTAGAGTCAACCCGAAAACTAGACTGAAATTTAACTGGAAGTAAGACCAATAAGTTGCATAGGGTCAGTCTTTGGGTCTCATATATATGCATTCTCGTGTCTAGATCCGTCCTCGGGCCTGGTCTAAGATCATCGTGAATACAATGACTGACTGGAAATCAAGTTGTGTTTGAAACTCATAAAAGCATTTGATCACATGGTGTGCATGTATTCAATACAGTAAAAAAAGATAAAAATTTGTTAAAACTTATGCCCAAAATCAATTTTTTTTACAATACTATCATCACTAATAAGAAACACTAATGGTTAATTACTTGATATGAACATCAAAATTAATCATATTATTCTGTTAATCGATTAAGAACTGTTAGAATGAACTTCAACTGAATGTGTAAAAGATCCAATAATTTCAATATCCATTATTAACTTCAACAGTTATAACAAACAAACCCTAATTGTTCAAATTGAAATTGCAATCT